>NC_081761.1:23796698-23999198 GCF_963082965.1 Carassius carassius
GATCTGTGAGAAAAGACCTAGGCTGAAAGGTTTTCACTCTGTCGTGTCATCAAAGTTATAACCAAAATATATTTGATTTCTCTGCTCCTCACTACGGCACAGTGTGATTTAACACTTGAAGTTATTAAAGCCTAACATTGTTTTTCTGCTATCCCTCACAGGAACAGTGCCATCAGGATGTTGATGCTGGATGGGATGCCAGCCCTGCCAGTCAAAATCGATCCTGCAGAGTCACAGAGACGGGTAAGTGATCAAAAAGATGCTGCGCAGGTGTAGAGGCTTTTAAAACTCAAGGTGATAATGGTCATAATTAACCAAAATCATAGTCAGACAGTCTGGCCTACATCGTGGACTACAAATATGTTTTGTTAAATTTTTTGTTGATGTTTTTTCAAGGCAATTACTTTTAATATCATTATGAAAGTTTGCAATGATAAAATTTTGGTGCTTATGCTTATGCATTTTTACTTTGGAAATCAGGAAGTTTTCATGAGATTCACTGTACTAAGTGACTGTACTTCACTGTGCTATCTTTAGTGTACTTTGCACTGCTGGACTAGAGGTTTAGTTTAAGGATTCCCGTGCTTGGAGTCAGGATACATGCTAGAATTTCAGGCTTGACCAAATGCTCCAACCAATATGCCCGTATAGCTCATTGGTCAAAATCCCTGAAATATGACACATCAAAGCATATACTACAATTGCGCCCCTATCGACAACAGGACGTTTTCATATTAATGTTTTGTACTCTTTTATTTGCGCTATAATTTGGGTTTCGGTAGAGTATTCCATTATACGATGATATGTACTCATGTGATCATGGGTTTGATCCCTAGCGAACACACGTGCTCATAAAATGTATATGGTCTATAAATCATGATTTTGCATGATGATTTTCTGTGAGGGTTAGGTTTAGGGGTGGGGTTAGGTGTGGTCATTCGGATGAATAAGCCACCTAGTAAAATCTGTACAAATTACTGTGAGATCGGTGTAAAAATTTTAATAAAAACATGCATTTTAATTGGTAATGATGTAATATGTCATTTAATGACAACACGATACTGTAATTATTTGAATGCCTGCTAGATGGCGCTTAACTTTAAAATGTAAATATAGGTCGTAATAAGGTGCTTGCACAAACGACCTATATGGTAGTTTTTTGTTGGTGGACATGCTCAAATAAACATATACACATGTTTCCCCCAGTCCCCAAGTCCTAAAGCTTTCTCTCTCCATATTCATGCAGAACAAAACCCACACACCTAATATTTTGCACCCTTTTTTAGCCGTTTTAGCGGTTGGCATTGTCGTGCCATTGATGGGGTTGAGTGCAGGATGTGTGTGGGCCACACAGCTCAGCTCTGAAGTGTGTTAAATCAACAGCCAGCACAGTCACTGGAACATGCTTCTTGTTTGAGTGGGCTCAATGCCAAGACCCTTTTCTTGGAAATGCATTGCTCGCCCTATTAAAGCCGTCCTCACCAGAAGCTCTTTGGTTTCGGAAAATTAGCCATAATAACTGGTAGCCCCCCATACGAGGGGTTGGTTATGGGCCGTGTGGGAGGGGAGGGATAGGAAGGTGGGAAAGGTGAAGCATGAGTCGAGAGAGAGAGAAACGGGGTAGAGATGGAGTTTCAAAACATGTTCCATTTCGGCTGAACAACCTCCAAGTCAACCACAGTAAAAAACAGAAGGGCCGTTTCTGGGCTAGAAATCGTGCTGCCAGCAGACCACTTTTTTGTCCATGCTTTCATTGAGTCTGAGTGAGTGCTTCTGACATCTTCGACTGGAATGTTCTGTCGATTTACTGATGTTAATTTAGGATAACAGCACTCAGTCAGTAAATGTCTGAGAGACCGCTTTTTCTTCACTTTTTCTCTGCACCTTTTGTGGTGTGTTTTCCTCCTGTATAATAAACAGGCACTCTCAATAATTTAGGTGCCGCAGTCCTTTAGCCCTCCAATTTTCATTTCAGCCACCTGCATAGGCAATTATAGATCATTTCACTCAGAATCTCTTCTTGCCAAGCATGCATTAAGAGTAATCCTTTCTCCTATTCAGTGATGGACCTGGTTATAAGTGACATTTGCTGCATTTATTTGATAAATACATTAAAAACAGTAATATTGTGAAATATTACGGTAACAATATTTTAAGGACCTATTCTCGCTGTTAACTAGTTATTATCTTATTAACATGCATATTACTATATTTAGAAACCATGCCTTATTCTGCATTACCATAACCTAGATCCCTTGAACCATACCTCATAACTAAACTTAACAATTCCCTTACTAACTATATTAATAAGCAGCAAATTAGGAGTTTAATGAAGGACATCTTAATATGTGTTCCAATATAAGTACTGTTTTTACGATTAATGATTTTTCAGCAGCTATTACTGCAGTCTTCAGTGTCACATGATCCTTCAGAAATCCTTCTAATATGCTGATTTGGTGCTCAAGAAACATTTCTTATTATTATGTATGTTGAAACAGTTGTGCTGCTTGATATTTTCATGGAAACAGTTTTTATGAGATGGAGAAAAAAAACATTTATTTAAAATAGAAATATTTTGAAACATAATAAATGACTTTTGAACAATTTAATGATCAATTAATGATTCTTGCTGAATAAAAGGATGACCGTGTTCAGATATACACTTCTTTTACATCTTAACTCTCTTTATTCCAGTGAGATAACAAAATAAAATGAATGATATCCATCTGGTTCAATGACATATATGATTTATTTACAATTTGAACTAACCTTGCCATGTCATAAAAATTGTCAAAGTTAAATTTTTACATTTCAGAAAAAGACCCTGCATGGCTTTTTGTAACTTGTATGTGCAAGGCTTCCTTATTTTAGCTTTACAAAAACAGCCTGATATGTTGCTTGATATTGCAAACTGATATATCATATAATTTTAATTTATTATGCTAAACACTGGTTTCTAGCACAAATCGCTTTACCATTTAATGCACTGTGTTATTCTTGTAGTTATTTACAATTTATTATTGCAGCTAATGAGTCTGAAGTCTCACACACTCACAGAAAATAGCATACTTTATCTTTTCAAAATAAGGTGGATAAAATGTCTAAAATATACATTTTAATAAATTAATAAATAGAACAAAACACACAAAAATAAAAGTCCTGTTCTAAACCTGTATGAGTTCCTTTCCTCTGTTGAACACGAAAGAAGATACTTTAAAGAATGCTGGCAACCAAGCAATCGACTTCCAAAGTATGGAAAATAAATATTATGGAAGTCAATGGCTACCAGCAACTTAAACATATCTTATTTTGTGTACAACAGGAGAAAGAAATTCACACAACATGGGGTGATGACAGAATGGTTCATTTTTGGGTGAACTTTACTATTAAGGCCATAAATATTCAATGCAATCTCCTTTTTGGGTAAGGACTCTTTAAGACTGAAATCCTAGGAAATCCTACAATGTTCCTGTTTCAGTGTAACAGTAATTAATAGTTAACTGATTTCATTTTGTCTCTTTCCTCTCAGTCTCCTGTGATCCATGACTACACAGAGATGGGCGTTCTGGTGTTGAACCGCAGATTTCGGAAACCATCAGATGATAGACGACTCCTGTCCGACCCCTTCCAGACACAAACAGAGCCTGTGGACCTGTCCACCAACAGAGCCAGAACCTCCCCGACACTTTTAGCATCCTCATCTTTATCCTCGTCTCCTTCATCATCCTCATCATCAATACGATTTTGTCCACGCTCCTCTCCTTCCAGCAAATCTGTGTCATCTTCATCACCGTCCTCATTATCTATGCCTTCATCCTCCTCCACTTCAGTTATAACCCCAGTTCCTCGTCTGAAGATGTCTCCAGTGGTGGCATCTCCCCCGTCCAGGAGTCTCAGGGGGCAGTCGTTTTTGCACATACCCCAGCTGATGCCTCCTTGCTCCAGCCCGGTCCACCTCCATCCACGCCGCGTGCCGGTGGTGATGCAGCCCATGCCGCTGGTCTACCCTGGAGTGGGATCGCTGGGGAACAGCAGGCTCATGATGCCGCTGCTGGAGGAAAACAGGATGCACAGGAAAGGTGAGACAGAAGCTTTGTTGTCTTAATAAACTCATGACAGATAAATGACTGACAGCCTAAACAGCCAATGAAATTGCCTTGCTGATAAGCCTTGTTGTTGTCTGCCATTTTGTCCAATAAACTTACTGAACTGGCTGTAACATACAAACCTCCTTTTTTCAAATTCTGAATCATTATGGTAAAAGGGTGTTGCTATGGTGCATGTGATTCGATAGGTAATGGAACAATTTAGATCCAGTGCTTACAATTTTGAGATTTTTTTTTTTCATTGACAAATAAAATGTTAAAACATAAAACGTTTGTTATTTGAAATTAAACAAATGTTAATTGAAAAAAAAAAGTCACACTTTATTTTCAGGTTCAATTCTCGCTATTAACAAACCATTATCTATGACTTTTGTCTCAAAAACTCCTAATTACTGCTTATTAATAGTTAGTAAGGTAGTTAAGTCATATGCTAGTTAATAATGAGAATTGGTCCCTAAACTTAAAGTGTTACCAAAAAAAAAAAAAAAAGATAAAAATCTAAAATGTGTACTATTAAAACTTAAATAAAAATCAATTTTAAAAACACTATTTACTACAATGACTAAAACTTTAAATAAAAATTCCAATACAAATTTAAAATATGAAAATAAAGACAAATGTAAAACATGAATAAAACTACAATAGTATCTCAGTTGACCATACATTGATGTAAATGTCCTATGTCCAATTTTATTTTATTAGCATTAAATACAAATACTACAAACATGTACTGTACTTAAACATAGTTTATTGAAAACAACAACAAAAAAACTTAACTTTATCTACAGAAAGTGTCCATTACCTGGTTTTCCTTTGTTTTTATGTCAATTTGTATAATGTTGACTGTCCGATTTCTTTGATCTCCTTTTGTAATTTCAGTATCTTCTGCTGATATTTTTAGTGTTTCAACATAACTTGTTAAAAAAGCTTGTGTTTTCTGTTTTATTTTTTCATTCAAATTGAACGTTCGTCAGCAAGCAAACCAGCTTCTGACTTCATTGTTCCTTTGGCTCAGTGGTAGAGCATTGTGTTAAATGGTTCAATTCCCAGGTAACACACATACTGATATATATAGCCATATATATATATATATAGCCAAATGCATAAATGTCAATGTAAATTTGTCTTCTAAAGGTGCTTTGCATAGTTAAATAATCACTGATTTGAGGTCAAATGCCAGTATCCAGGCCACTTTTGTGGCAAAACCCATGTTTCTGCAAATTCTTTCAATCTCTTCCTCTCTCCACTTTCCTCCCTCTTTGTCTTTAAGTGCAAAGCACTGTTTCAAAGCCTCTCTTAGAGTTTCCGTGTTCTTGGCAGGGTCAGTGACAGAACCCAGATCCTGGCTGTGTGTTAGACAGGCTCAGCTCTTATGAGTGCAGCTCCATTGTGCTCGTCTCTTTATTTTCCTGCCGCTACATCAGTGCAGGAAGTAGATGCTATGGCAAAAACTCCACTAAGCTAAACGAGGGCACCTGGGTTTATTAGTGACGAAGCGTATGGCAGAAACACAATAGCTACTGTGATAAAAAGCATGTTTAAAGACACTCAAACCCTTTTTTCTATCTAGGAAAGCTTGCCTTTGGGCAACAGAGCTGTTTTTAATGGGCTCTATGGTTAGGAAGGCTTTCCATTTATTCTTTTATTCTTTTTTCATCCTGTTTTTCCTCTGGGGGGAGGTGTAGATAGAGGCTGGAGATGTCCAATGTCATATAACTCTCTCTTATGTCCTTTATTAGTGTGTGTGTTGTGTCTCAGAGCTCTTTCTGCTATAGACTGACCAATCAGAGAAGGGCATTTATCCACATCAGAAGCACACAGTGTGTATTGACACATAATTAGGCCTGTGTAGTTTACACTTTATGATAATCCAATTTCAGTTCATTAAAAAACATTCAAGATTCACACAGAGAGACCAGCCCCCTATCTTGAGGGTCTGTGCCCTTATGCTCTGCAGTCTCTCATGAAGTATCCATGGCAACAAGAAGGGACATGGAATGACACGAATACAACGGAGACATTTGAAATTGCTTTTACAACCAAACAAAACAAAACAAACCAACACAAACATGCCCAGCGCTCTTATTGCAAGAATAGAGGGAACTGCATTCTGTCATTCATTTGAGCTAGGAATAGATTTTGTATAATGTCAGTCTGATTGGCAGACTGTGGATGTCAAGAATATAAATGTCATTAGTTCTTCAGATTCTAATAACCAAACGTCAAGATGTCAAAACTGCAAAGGTTATATAGAGGAGGTTTAGATTATCAGTGTTTAATCAACTGTAAAGCAGTGTTATTTTAGTATTGTTATATACTATTATAGTATTTATCAGTATTTTAGATAATTTTAGTTTAAGTAATTTCGCTTTAGTATGGAAGCCAGTTTCCTCCACTGAGTAAAAAAAAATTAAAATACAGAGAAGGTAATTGCAACTTTTTATCTCACAATTCTGACTTTTTTCTCACAGTTGTGAGTTTACATCTCGTATTTCTACGTTTTTTTCTAAGAATTGTGAGATATAAACTCACAACTACAAGTTCTAAATTAAGAATTGCAATATATAAACAATTCGGACTTTTTTCTCAGAATTGCGTGATATAAACTTGCTGTTGAGAGTTTTGCATAAACGCGGTTTTGAGGAATAAATTCAGAATTGTGGCAATTACCCTTTTATTTGATTTTATTTGTTAATATTTCCATTTAGCTTTCAGGGTTAGTTTTAGTAATGTTAGTACTTGAACTTATTTTATTTCAGTAGTTGCCAGGCCAACATTTCTCATTTGTGTTTTAAGTTTTTCACCTAATATATATATTTTATTTCTATTAATGACATTTTTTTTGAATGGTTTTAGTTTATAATAACAACACTGATTCAATTAAAATTATGCTTATATTTGGATCTGTTTATCACACAATGGTCTAGCATGATAACTTCATATGCTTTAGTGGTGCTTCCATTGGTCTCTATGAACAGCTGTTGTATAGAAAAGAAAATCTTTGTGTAGCTACTTCATGGAGAAAAAAAACAGAATATGGGTTTGGAAGGACATGAGGGTGAATAAATTAATGGCTCAACTATTTCTTTAAGGAAACTCTCTGTTGTCCACCAGTGCTTTGATTAGAAGCTTAATAGTTTCATTTAACGGTTAAGTGCTTTGGCCATAGAATTATACTGAAGAGCCAGTGTCCACATAACTGTACCAATTCCATGCATTTATAGACATAAATACAGAAATTAGTTACATATGTAACTAGTTGCATGTATATATATATATGTGTGTGTGTGTGTGTGTGTGTGTGTGTGTGTGTGTGTGTGTGTGTGTGTGTGTGTGTGTGTGTGTGTGTGTGTGTGTGTGTGTGTGTGTATTAGTACAATGTTAAAAATATGTAGACAAAAGTACATTGTATCTATTGATCAAATTAAGTACATAGTAGTTAAAAACACTACCATGCACAAGCTCTGTATCAAGTACAGAAACTCAACACTGTTTATTTATTTGTTTATTTTGCAGATTGTATATTAACTCTGGAGAACTAAGGAATTATTTTGATCTTTGTACGTATTGTAAATTCACCTGCACCAACCTCTGTTTTTATCTAGTCACACACCGAATCGCAGATGGACTGTCGCCTCGGCGATCTCTGAGTGACAGCGAGGATGATGACTTACCCAACGTGACCTTGGAGAGTGTGAATGAAACAGGTTCCACTGCCCTGACTATCGCCCGCGCCGTGCAAGAGTAAAGACACCCTCAACATTAATCTGCAATATCTGTAATCCAATCCTGTCTATCATTGTGACATATGATGGTAATTCTCAGAGCTCACTGTGTGCACAGTGATGTGATATCCAGGATGACAAAGAATTTAGAAATACAATTTGTAGATTGTGATAGGGACCCAAGCTGTTACAAAGAGAATCACATCAAGATGCAATCATGAGACGCGTGTTGCCATCCAAAAAGGTGCTTTCTAAAGCAGATGTGGAAAATGTGCAAATAAATATGTTAAAGGTTATTAATAAAAACTAAAAGAGGGACAGGTACTAAAAAGAGTACCAATTCCCCTTTCTATGAGTGACAGTCATCTTACATACACAGCTTTTCTGCTCTTACTCATTGGAACATCCTATTTTATAACATATACTCTTACCTCACCATATGATTGATAGATAACTATAACATAACATGAATAAGATAATTAAGAACAAGAGTTGAATCCAGCAAAGGTAAATACAATACAAATAAATGGATAAATCCAAGAGAAACATTTGCACAAACATTCCCATAAATTAGCTCAACTGAGAGCTTTCCACAAGTTTATGCTTCGTTTAAGGGCATACCTACAGTACTTAAAGAACACAATGAGAACACAATGAAAACAGTGATGGGAGGCAACTTCAAGAAGTCTCCATCACATAGATAGTAGACAGAATTTATATATAAAGAATTAGATATGGCACATTTACCTGAAGTGTTTGTGAACTTATAAGAAAGCAAATAGGAACAAAGGAAATTGGCTGACAGTGCTGCCTACGAATGTGTTGAAATGACAAAGGTGCCAGTATGATTCATATAGTTGCAGGAGTGAATATTAGTGTGAAAGAGAATGTGTCTTATTGCTTATTTGACTTGTTGGTTCTTAAATCAATAAGGGTTTGATCCAGTGAGTCATCTAGTGTTTGTATATACAGTATACTGTTTTCTATGCAGTTATAGTTTAGGGACAACATTTTAAATCTGACAAAACCCCCCTGGGGACATTTTGCGACATTTTGACCGGATTTGTAAATAATTCCAGTATTGTATTATTATTTGCATTATTATAATTAGCTTTATACATTCTCAGAAAGAAAGTTAGAAAAGCTTTCACTGGAGTGAATATTACTAGTGTAGCTTTTGTACCCCCCTTTTTTTCTTTTTTCTTTTTTGAGCATGTTGAGTCATTTTTACTCGTTTGGCTGATCTGATTTAAAGCACATTCATGGTAAACATTTTGCGAGTATGGCCTTGCTTAACCAGTCTCAGAGGGAGTGTGTGCTTCAGGTTGAACGTGTTGTGGACACAGGTGCAGGAGTCGATGCAGGTTTATGTATCCCCTGACCTGTGATCAGCTGAATAATGAATGGATGTTTATTATTATACTAAACTGATAAACTGGTCTCCAGACAGTGATGCTGCCCTGCACGTCAGCACCCCTGGAAAGCCCCTCTGGTGTTCTCCAGTGGGAAACATACAAACAAAAGACGGAACATAAATGACTGTGCTGAGTTTAGTCTGACAACAGCTGCTGTTTCCCTCCCTGGTTCTCTTTTTTGTTGACAACAGTCCTTGATTCTTACTGTAAAATTTTAGATGGAGTTCCTCTGACCTCGGAATAAAAATTCCAAAGTGCGTATGAAGACATAGTTCTAATGGAATGTGGAAAATAGTGACAGCATTTTAAAGAATGTAGATATTGTTTGAAGGAGGAGAAAAGACCTAGGAGGTTTTCTTTCTTTCTTTTCCTTTTTGGTCCTCTAAAGTGATGGAGTGTGCCAAAAGCTACAGGTGCCCCATGTTGACCCCCCCCCACCCCTTCACACACACATACCCTCACACTCCTGCAGCCCAAAAGAAACAGGAAGTGGCTCTGTGAGGTGGGGGGGGGTGAAAAGGCCTCTTCTGCCACTCGGAAAACATTTCCAGCGAAAAGTAGGCACACCATCTAATTTATCCTGACAAGAAAATAAAATTGAATTTGAGAAAAAAGGCAGATTTCCCCTTACTTAAAATATGCACAGTAAATGTAGGCGAATAATGTCCTTAAATAAACATTTGATGCTCGCTTTTGATCTTTAAATGACAAATAATTTAAAATGTTATAGAATTCTGCAAACGTTTGTAGGTCTATACATTTCTGAACCATTAGCGCCACCAAACGGACGTCCAAAAAAATAGTAGCTTTTTGTACAGTTTTCTAAACATGCCCCTGCCCTTTTTGCAAATATTACTGTCGTCGGGCTGGTTAGCATATTCAAACTTATTCTTAGCCATGACTATTTTTTAAACTCTATGAGTAAACACCAGCCTAAATTATCTTAGATTAACATATTTACTGCGTGCATGAAGCATGCAAACTCTTTTAATATTTGCTTGTCCCTCTGTGGAAATATCACCACAGAGATCCAATCTGGTAAATGGAGATTTTAAGGGAAACAAATAACTACTGATATAATTCTAGATGACTGCAGAATAGGATGGAAAATGAGAAATAGTTTAACGTTACTTCACCTTTGGAACGTTGTCTAATGGCGTCCATTGCTTATTCTGTTAGCGTAGCTCCCTCCAGTGGCCATTTGAAGTAAACGAAACTTTTCTTTTTCTTTTTTTTCTTTTTTTTTATTCCCACACATTTGCAGTTCATATGTGTGTGTATAAAGAACATTTTATAATAGTAAATATTATTACTAATAATTAATCAGATCAATCATGAATAAAGTACATGGGAATTTATTTTGAAATATTTTTTTTTTTTGCACACCATTCTGAATTAAAAATTACATTAGATCTAACGTCTTATATACAGAGTAAAATGTAACTATCTGTATATAAAGCATCAGAAGTCTATGCAATGTCCCCATTTAGATAGCTGAGTAAGTGTGTGTGTGTGTGTGTGCTGGTATTCACTATGTTACAGGGACATTTAAATGTTCCCACAAGTATAGTCATACCAGTAAATGAGGAATGAAGAAGACAGTTCATAAATCATACCGAATGAAGTTTTTTGAAAAATGTTAGAACTATTTTGTGTGAGGGGAAGGTTTATGGTAAGAGGATAAAAAAATACGGTTTGTACAGTATAAAAACCATTATGCCTATGGAATGTCCCCACAATGAGAGGAAAAGCAGTAAGTGAGTTTGTGTGTGACTACTATTGTTGTACCAAACAAAACTGTCTTCGTGATATCCTTCATAACATTAGAAATCATATGCTGTCGTTGCAGTTCCCTGTTGCCGTTCAGCATCGAGAGCCTGCGGAGGCCCAGGCCTTCAGAATCCCCTGACTCAAAGAGGAGACGCATTCACAGGTGTGAGTTTGAGGGCTGCAATAAGGTTTACACCAAGAGCTCTCATCTGAAAGCCCACAGACGCACACACACAGGTGAGTCAGCCTACATTTCCAGGCCGCTTTGAAATAATTTCTGTTCCTGTCAAGTACTTTATTTACTTTTTCTATATATGTTTCTCTCTCCCTCTCTCTCAGGTGAGAAGCCATATAAGTGCACATGGGATAACTGCACATGGAAGTTCGCTCGCTCTGACGAGCTGACACGACATTACCGCAAACACACCGGCGTCAAACCGTTCAAATGCAGCGACTGTGACCGCAGCTTCTCCCGCTCGGACCACCTCGCCCTCCACCGTCGCAGACACGCCCCACAAACATGCACAGTGTGAAAAAGACGTTTGATGGACAATGTAAACAGACAGAGCAGGTCTCTATCTGCCAGTGTCGCATGCAGAAGGTCTGGAATTACACCTCGCATGACAACGAGGTGAAAGACATGGGAATTTGACAGGAATGAGAGACCATGTTGAAGATCTACATTTCCCTCATATGGTTTATCTTCTGCACTTTTATGTGAGGTTTATTCATAAAGGTGGAGACGCAGAGTCTTTGTACTAACTATTAAAAGCCATGTGCTGTTAAAGGTGCTGTATACGATTTTTACACATAAATACTATAGAATAGGCAAGCACCTATTTGCTATGTAATGATATAGTGTAGTAACAACATCCTAAGCAGAGAGTGAAGTCAGAACCCTTCTGTTTGCGCAATTCAAGCTTTTCTGTTACCCTTAGCCCTCCTTGCATTTATAATGAGACAGTACGGAGCTTTCCCACATGCCATTTTCCTATAGCATAATACTTAGCTTGACATTGTTTACAAAAGCCAAAGTTATATGCAGAAGCAAAAGCCATAGCATTTGTTCTCAGGCTCCTATATTTATGTTCAGTTATTTTCCTTTAATGGCAATGAAGTGACCTATGCATTGCCATTAAAGTGAAATTGCTAAACCTGCACATGAGAGCCTGAGAAAAATGCTCATTTTAGAAGAAAATATCAGATAGATTTTAAGTGAAATAAGTCAATACAGTGGTTGAAAATCGTATAGAGCACCTTTAAATGTATTTGAGTCTCCAAACCTTCAGGTTTCCTTCAGGATTACTCATGGAAGCCTTATGGAATAGCATATCACAATGTTTGTCTAAAAAGCATTGCAGAGGAGCCTACATCTGTTCAGTGCAAGATTTGCTAATGCATTTAGCAAATAAAACTTTGGGGTGAAAAATGTTTTTTTTACAATGTGCAGGGTAATAATGGCATGGCTGTCATTGTGTAGATCTAAGTACAAACTTGTTTCAATTAAAAAGACATGCATCCACAAACACAAAACAAAGAAAATAAGACAAGCAAACATAAAACATGACATTATCACAAGGCATTTATTGAAAGGTCACATTCTAGCATGGGCTCCGGTTATCACTTTATTATGGAATCTGAAATGTTATATAACTGAATGTTAGGAGATGGCCATATCATTGATGTAGTGTTCTGTCCTCTCAGGACTCAGTTGTATGAGGGAGACATTCTCTCACACCGTTTTACATTTTCCTTGCATCATTTGTGCACAAAACTAGTGTAGCAGATGTCTGTATATTTTATCATCCTTACCATGTGGTATATATTTTTTGTTCGTTTGTATTGTATGTCATATATTTGTTCTGTATTCCGAGATTTGCACCCTTCTGTCCATAAATATGTGATGCCAAAATGTATAGTATTTTACAGGGAACCCAGTGACTAAAAATCATGATTGTAAATGATCGTCAAATGGGCATTCCTTTTATTTTATTTCTCTCTCTCTCTCTTCTACAATGATGTATCTGTAAATGATGTTATGGTAAACATTTCAGTTTTATATGGATTTAACTGTGAAATTATATATAAATACAGTATATGTTAGAAAAAGGCATGAATAAAAGCACAGATTTGTATGTACAGAAAAGACTTGTGTGATGTTAAAGACCATACAAAGGCCCAAATGCATATGCCTTATGAGTTTAGAGATTAAGTGATATTCTTAGAAAGAACAGAATACAAAAGAGAAATTATAACAGATCAAATAGACTATGGATGGATGTAGATAATGGAACTAAAACTATGCGATTTTGCAAAATGCATGTTTCTTGATATTGCAATTTCGTATATTGCAAACATTTAATTTTATATATATATATATATATATATATATATATATATATATATATATATATATATATATATATATATATATATATATATATATATATATATATATATATATATATATAATTTTTTTTGTAAATATGTATTTCAAACATATTTCTGAAAGCTTATAAAAGCATGAATTTGTCTTTTTATTATTATTATTATTGCATAGTTTAGGTGCCAGCTGAGCAGGATGGTTTCCTGAAACATCATGAATTATCTCAATGACTTAAAATTTGTGTAACATTTTACACTTTGATAATTTACAATAATATAAAAGTATTATTTATTTTATTATAACATAGGCCTTTTTTCTTGCATTCCCCCGGGTACGTTTCAGAACATTTTTAAATAAACATTGTAGGCTACTTCTTCAGTTCACCACAAGGTTGCAGTAGTTTGCCATTGTTAACAGACTCCTTGTCATCAGTTAAGACAGCTGTTCTAAACTGGACTTAATCGTGCAGGTCAGTTCATGACACTCGATTTAACCTTTAACCCACCTTTACCCAGACTATGCCGAATATTTGAGCGAAATGCCATGCGTTTTCTTTGAGTGTTGTCAGTATAGGCTTACGTTAAGTGATCATGAAATACTTTTTCGTTTCCTTTATAAGGCTATAAGTGCAGATGCTTGGGCCAAATCACCCTGGGGGTTATGGCCTATATTTGCACAAAATATTCTAATTAGAGATTTAAACATGTTCCAAGTTCTGTTAAACATGTTCCAAGTCAATATTAAAAATATCTTAATAAAACCTCATTTTGCGATACAGGTTATTCATATACTACTATAATTTGAGTTTGTTGTTATTATTATTAATAATTGATTAATTTTAAATGAGTCGAAAATGGGTTACATAAGATATTTGGCTAGATTTTAGTGGACAACTACCCCTTATAAAAAAAAACAGGAGACAAAATCATTTAATCATTCTGTTTGCTTTAGATATATCACGAAATATGATTTTTTTTTAAAATTCAGTTTTGCTT
Organism: Carassius carassius; assembly: GCF_963082965.1. Classification (NCBI taxonomy): domain Eukaryota; kingdom Metazoa; phylum Chordata; class Actinopteri; order Cypriniformes; family Cyprinidae; genus Carassius; species Carassius carassius. The sequence goes on from NC_081761.1 coordinate 23,811,096, forward strand.
AATGGCACAGTCATCTTTATTAACATTAGAACATTCATGTGGCATTTAATGGTATGTTTCTGTAGTAATGCTGTTGCAATATATCATAGAAATATGTGGTAATCTTTATTTAGAAGTGTGCTTTTGTGTTTGTTTTCCGGTGGTATGTTAGATATGACCTTTAAATGTTGATTTAAGACCGGTTTCACAGATATTTTTTTCATTCTTTTTTTCTCTCCGTGATTTGAATGGAATTCCAGCTGGCCGATGACTTTCCTGATGTAGCATTGATTTTACTGTATGTTGCAAATTATGTTTTTTTTTTTTTTTTTTTTTAAAGAAAATGGAGACATGCATCACAACACCTAATAAAAGCAAGGCCTACTTCATGACTTCAGCTTCGTAAAGCTGTTTTACATCAAGCTATGAAGCCAGTGTCACATTTCCACAGCCGTCAGTAGGACAAGCAGCGTACACACTGAGTGTGTTTGTGTTGGTTGGAAATAGATCCTCCATGTCTCAATCAGTCATCTCCCTCTGATTTGAGAGGATGAGAAACACCTTATGAAAATATTGTTTATCTGACAGTAAAAACAGCAGTAAGGCTTGTTGTTCCTCTTTCCTCTGCCTCATAATCCAAACAAAAGAATCTCTGTCATAACACAACCGCTGAGCACTCTTCAAAACAGAAAGAGAGAGAGAATGAGCGTGTATGTGTACGAAAAAAAAAAACGACATAAGCAGGATGTTCGTATTTTAGTTGGCACATGCTTTGCTCACTTGTCTTGCTTTTGCTCTTTCTTTTTTTTCTGCTTTATCTTTTTAGAAGAAAAAGAAAATGTAATAATTTTGGCTCTTGATGAATCTTGACTTTGTCTAAAAATTGTCCACCAGTGATCAAAAGGCGCTCTGACGTAAGTCACATTACAACAAAAACAGCTGAAGCCAACGCCATATGACTCGCAGAAGCAAACGCACGAGATTCAGCCAAGCATTTGCAGGTTTGAGCAAGAATCAGGTGTCCATGCAAATCTCTGGTGCAATGCTACAGGTTTCACAACAGACCCCAGGGCATTAGAAGAGTGCCAAGCGAACAAAACGTGATTTCAGTACTTGCACTGCATACTGCCAGACTCTACAAAGTCTCTGTCATGTTTTAGTCACAATTATACTGGTGCCACTGCAGCAAAATTACAACCAGAGGTTCAAAGGCTAAACTGATAATTGTAAAGGTGTGCTTTTTATAACCACCCTTTGAGTCATTCTTTGTTACGGACAATTCTGTTGCATGAACAAACTTGAAAGTTTTATAGAGAGAGAGAGAGAGTAAATGTTTGCATGGTGCCTCAAAGAATGTTTTTCATATTCTGAAGTTTTCTGCCCTATCAAAGGCATTTAGAACCTTTTATACACAATAGTCTGATGTGTTGGACAGTGAAAGCCTGCGCGCTAATTTACATTGAGCCTAAATAGTGGTGAAATGACACATAAGGAGACAATGCGATTAATTAACTGCAGTGTCCCAATCTTTTCTGGTGTCTGGGATTCGGCAAACCAGCCCTGTAACTGAGCCCTGTAACCACGGCGTAAAATCTGGAGTGAAACCATTTATGACCAATAACAGAATTCTCTTAGAGATTGTGACATAATGTTCCGAATCCACTGTCTTCTGGATAACCGCTGAGCAGCTAAACAAATGCAGTCACATAATAGTTTACTTCCCATTTACTCCCATTACAGGCAGTTCTGAGGCTGCGTTTATAATACAGCTAATTGAGCTTGGGGGATGGGAGTTCTGGTAAATATTTGGAAATTCCTCTTTGTGTCAGGAACATAAAGTCACATTTGTCTGAGGAAGCTGCCGTTATTCTGGCTTTTTAATCGTAGAGTGTCAATCACATTTGCTGTGGTGAGATTTGGAGCAGCTCTCAGGAAAGCTGTCAGTGTAATGATCCGCAGCAAATGGTAGTGACAAGGTGAGGACATGAGAAGGGTGGCTGTGTTTGGAAACTATGGCTGATTGGCGGCAGGGTTCTCGTCTCGCTCATCTTTTTCCTTACTTTAAATATGAATGTTCCCACGGAAGTGAGGGAATCCCTGGCCAGGACAGAAGGTTTCTGTCTACACAGAGAAGCCACATATCCCTGACTTTTTTCCTGTGTGTTCGTGCATCATTCTTGTTGACTCATCCACCTCTTCTAAATGCGCTGCCTTTTCCAGATTAGCAGGTTATTCCATGCAGTTATTCAGCTAAAGACTTACACCGAAAAAAATTTGTGACATGCTAGTCATGCTATATTTATATATATAAATATATATATAGAGAGAGAGAGAGAGAGAGAGAGAGATTATGAGATTATGAAATTATCAATAAATTAATAATAATGTTTAATATTTTTAAATATTATTATGAAATAATATAAAATAATTGTATTTGTATATTTACATTTTGTTATATTTTTTTCTATGATTTTCTGCATAAATATTCAAAATATACCATCAAAATGTTTTATTTGGAAATTAATTTAATTGATGAAAAGTGAGAGTAATGTACAGTTATGACATCAATACGAAGAATGTTACAAAAGATTTACATTTACTTACCCAAACTGAATATTTACATTTATTCATTTTGCAGACACTTTTATCCAAAGCAACTTACAATCAAAGAACTTTTGAATGGTAGTGTGTAAGCAAAACCATACATTTGATATAATTTATAAACATAGAAAACAGACAGCATATGATTACATTCATAACATTAGCAAGGACAGGACATGTCATTTTTTAATAATTACCATATGAAATTGTCACTTGTTCTAGTTGTTCTGTTTAAATACACTCTATTTAATTTTCTCTTCATCCTGAAAAAAAAGTGTCACAAAAACATGAAGCAGTTTTCAACATTGCCAATAATAATAAATGTTTCTTGATCAGCATATTAGAATGCCTCATGTGACACTGAAGACTGGACTAAGTTATTTTAAAGTGTAATAATATTTTAATTACAATACTAGAGTTTTATTGTATTTCTGTTCAAATAAATGCCGCCTTGAAAGAAGTTTTTCAAAAAACATCAAACAATTTTACAACTCAAAACTTTTAAATAATAGAGTATATTATTTTTATGTTCATATTCCTTGTAAAGTTGCAGACTAATAAACTTGCCACTAAAAACACATTTATCTCACATTTGCCGCACAGTCGAGTGTTAATCCTGAACCTCTCTTATGACCATCCAATTAATCTTAAAATAAAGTACATGCTGAACAACATGTAGCTATCATTTACCATGAGGCATAATGCCCATGCAAGAGGACAGATATGGATTTGGATATGTCAGATATGCCTGTTCAGCTGTGATGGACCATAAGGCCATTCTAGAATGTCTGGTAATAGTGACTTTAAGCCTGAGCTGGCCAGCGATCCCGATGGAAGTGATTGAGGAACATCTGCAGTCTTTCTTCTGTGGAATGAGCTAAGGAGCTTCATCCCACTCAGGTCAGTGGATGTGTGTGTGCGTGTGCGAGGGCGGGAGGCAAGGGTTCAAGGGTCGCTAGCACAATTCTGTTTGGTGTTTTTTTATGCTATTGTGTCTAAGGTCTCTAATGTACCATTGGAAAAGGGAGTTCGGAATGCTGTTTTCCATCAACACTGGAGAGAATGTGAAGAGTGAACATGCGGCAGCTGTGTGCAAAGGGGAGCGAAAGAGATTTGGAGAAATTTGTAGGCGTCTTATCCGTCAAGTAGACAAGCAGACTACATTTGAGTGTGTGAGAGTGCGCGTCCACGTGTGTATCGTGTGTGCATTAAAAATGAGAGCTTCCAAGAGCATGGGAAAATGAGAGCGGCCAGTTCATATTAGTGAGCCCCCAGGAAAAGAGTGAGGGGGAAGAGCAATTCGCTCTGAAAGTTTTGGAATGGCTGTCCGCCCGCGCACAAATTGCCTTGCCACCTTTGAGACATATATGCATACCATAAACTAACAGAAAAGAAATGTCTTGAGACTTTCAAAGTAAAAAACTGAAACTTCTTACATCCCTACCACCCACACAAGCACAGCTCCACAGATTGCAGGAGTTCCGGTTGGGTTACGTGAACTTCTTACTTGGGTTAAGTGATTTTTTTATTTTATTTTATTTTGTGTGTGTGTGTAGTTATGGACAGGGTTTAAAAGGATCATTCCATGGCTTTTCATGGCTCATGAATTCCTGTCAGCTTGACTGGTTTAGTGTTACAATATTCAACCTTCCTATTAATACATTCATGTAGCCTACATATGCAGTGTCGGAAATCAAGCAAAAATGCATCAGAACTATATAAATAGAATTTTACAATTATTTTATATAGCATTTGATATATTTCATAAAATTTGATTCTTTGCCATGTTATCTAGTTATTGATTTAGTATGAGTTTTGTGCTGATGCAGTATTCACTGTTAATATTGTGATTTTAAGAGTACCACCAATAATTAAATACATATATATATATATATATATATATATATATATATATATATATATATATATATATATATATATATATATATATATAGTTAAATTTAAATACCATTTTTTGGTAACATTTTAGTTTAGGGATCAATTAACATATTGGCTGTTTATTAGTACATGTAAAGCACATATTCTGTATGACCATATTCTGCATCCCTAATACTACTTAATAAACTTAACAACTACCTTACTAACTATTAATGAGCAGCAAATTAGGAGTTTGTTGCAGCAAAAGTCGTAGTTTGTTTCTACACAGATACTAAATGATGATACTAAATGTTTTTAAGGTAAGTGATTGAAAACCATTTATTTTAGCTACATTTAAAAAGAGCAAACACTGAAAGTTAGTGAACTAAATTACTTTATTTAAATGTAGCTCAAATAAATTGATTGCCACCACTTAACCACCTTACAAAAATTTAGTAAATTCAATGAATCATGTTTTTCAGTGAAGCAAGAATTGGACATCAAGTAAAGTGTGACCCTTTTTAAATAAATTATACTTCATATTATTTATATACTTCTTTTTTTAGTTGTATTTAATAATATGTAATGACTATAATATAAAACCCTAGATCACAAAACTAAACCACAATGCATATTACTAATCAGAAATTAAGTTTTGATATGGTAGGGAATTTACAAAATACCTAAATAGAATGTTGTCTTTACTTAACATCCTAATGATTTTTGGCATAAAAGAAAAATCGATAATTATCACCCGTACAATGTATTGTTGTCTATTGCTACAAATATACCTGTGTGACTAAAGACTGATTGTATGGTCCAGGGTCACATATTTGTAAATTAAATAATTACAGTAAATCTAAATAATAAATCTATAATTACTGGCTTAAAGTGAATTATGTAAGAATTGAATAATATTCAATATCTCATGATTTAATACTGAATTATACAGATACTAATGGCTCACAATTGCTTTACTCAACAACATTTTAGTTTATGTTCTATTATGCACACATTCCCACATTTAAAAAAAAAAAAGTACAAGCTACATCTGGTCTGTGTTATTTGAGGTTGAGTGGCTGCAGGGAAGAATCCGAGGGAGCTTCTCTGCTGCCCTGTGGCAGGGTCACTAACCAGTAGCGTCCTTTTCTCTCAAATATGCGTATATCTCCTCACAATACACATCTAACCAGTTCTTGCCAGAGACACCTGCCACATCTGTTTTCTGTCAACAAAAAGCGCATGGAAAGAGAAATTGTTTGTGGCATTACTCAAATGTTTAAACCTTTAATATACGTCAACACCTTTCACCTTTGCTGTGTGTGTGTGTGTGTGTGTGTGTGTGTGTGTGTGTGTGTGTGTGTGTGTGTGTGTGTGTGTGTGTGTGTGTGTGTGTGAGTGAATGGAAACATTATGAGAACCCATTAGCTTCAATCATCTGTTGTCATGGATGCTTGGGCTGCTGCCAATCATCATATGGATTACCCATTAATAGAACTCAGATATTTGAGACAATAAATGTTTTGTTTTTTTAAACTAGAAGCTGCTTGAACTTTTCAAAAACTTTTATGGGTCTGGTCAAGCATGACACATCTTGAGAAGTGACTCCTATTTGCTTGCCATTTGCTTGTCTATTGTGCATGATTGTGCACTTTAAACTGTCATTTGCTTGCTGCTCTTTTGTCAGAAACACCTTATTACTTAATACCTATGCGCTGACAGTCTGCCCTCTACAATGCCTAAAAATAGTCCTATATAATTGATGTTTAAAAGCTTTAATTATAAGAAATGAGATCTGCAAAACATTCAGACAAACTTAAGAATGAATGTAAAGTCATTAGTAATTTTTAATACACGTGTTGTATATACTGTAGGCCTGTCCATCATAGTCAATACAGGTAATTACATGTGAACCAGAAAATTTCTTCTGACAGGAAAGGTGTTTAAAAGGGGAAAAGCATGCTTTATCCAACAAAGAGTTACTGAAAGCACTCAGTTATGAAAAATAATGGGGATTTGGCATAAACTCGCCTTTCACCTCAAACTAATCTAATATCTGAATCACTAGTAATGAATCATTTATGTGTGCTGCAGGTAAGAATGGGATAGTGAGTGGGCTGTTTACAGAAGGAGGAGGTCTCCTGTTCTCCCTGTTCTACATTTGATAAGTAGTCACTGAGAAAATCTGTCAGGTTTATGGCATATGTGTGTGTGTGTGTATGTGTGTGTGTGTGTGTGTGTGTGTGTGTGTGTGTGTGTGTGTGTGTGTGTGTGTGTGTGTGTGTGTGTCTGGTGTGAGACACTGGATAGTAAATCAATAAATGCTCTTATTCATGGTTTGATTTTCTGTAGCTGCGCAGAGTTTGTGTAGGCAAGGTTTTTTTCTTTTTTCTTTGTTAAGAACACTCAAGAGGGTCTTAGTCTAGTTTTATATTTGCATAAACATTAACAGATAGACTGGTGACTTATTAGAGTGTACTTTGAGCAAAAAAAAATCTATAGAAATTAATGCAGTGTTGGTTGAATAATTATTAATGGAGTTTTGTATGAAAAATGATGTCATCTACTTACCTCAATAAACTGCAAAACATATCGATGGTATTATTGACATCATACAGTAACTTTTGGTGAGCAGTCACTATATGAGGTAAGTTGTTACTATGGGAAGAGCAAATTAGGGACTTTAGCTACTTTTATAGACTTAATTTTTTTTTTTTGTTAAACCAATCTGTGCCACTAGACACTGTCTCAAGAATGAAAATGGTATCTATCTATCTATCTATCTATCTATCTATCTATCTATCTATCTATCTATCTATCTATCTATCTATCTATCTATCTATCTATCTACAATCAAAGTAGTTACCTTTTACCTTACCTCCCTTATGAAACTGATTTTATGAGACATGTGCCTCCAAACCCTAGAGCTGAAATATATCTCTTATGACATCTATCCCCAGATCTCTTCATACTTCATTTAATGCGAATGGTTCTGAATGTCTAATTTGTTTCTCATGCTGACTCAGCCTCAATCAAGGCGTTTCATTTGTCAATCAAATCATCTATGAATGATCTGTTCCTATGACTTTGATTGTTCTTGAATAGCATCCTGCCCAGTCCTACACAGATCGTTGATTTAAGTACACTTAATAAACAAAGGGTCAGAATTAACAAAGCGGTCACTAGATGTGAATGTGTTTCCGCAATGAGGCTCCAAAGCGTTCCCATGCTAGCTGCTTTAGCCGCAGCTGTTTTGGTACATCAGCTCATGAGATTGCCTCTCAGTGTCATGGAGAAACTCGCAGTACTTCATGGTGGTTCACCATCTGCCATTTTGATTTCCTCACACTGAGGTGTGAGAGTACAGAGAGACTGAATCACGGACCCGGACCCTGCAGGCCACTGAATCACCCTCTTTTTAACACATAGATGTGTATCAGTGTCCAAGCTGTCTTCTGGAAGCTTAAGTTTGTCTTCAGCTATGGCGAACAAATGTCAAGAGCAGCCATGAGCAACACACAGCACCCTCAGGAGCAGCACTGTTGATGTTTAAGAAGGGAAAGTACCCATTTGAAACCACTGTCCATTAAGGTATTAAGAACATGATTAGAACCATAAGCTCAAGCTCCCATGTGTTCATTCAATGCTTATTATGTTTCCACAGTGTGTTGGGAACAGGTCCGCCTGACTGTGTGGGTGGTCTGTAAAGCTACACTGGAAAAATTGCAGCAAAAGCAACATGTTGTACCGGCCTGCAGCCAGAAGCCCAGATGTGACATTAATTGTTTATAATCTGCTCAATGAGCCAGTAGTACCTTTTCACACTCTTCACACTTTTCACAAATATAGGGTAGACTTTGTACGTTAAACAATAAAACTTTATATTTAAGTTCAATAAAGAGGAACAGGAAATGTAATGTTTATCAAGTAATTCAACCAGACAGATACTCGACCTCTACTGGTTTCGTGAAAAGACAGACTGTGGGCTGTGGATCCAAAATGCACTTTTTTTTTCTGCACCTGTCAAGGACAAATTAAACAGAAATATATCCTATCGCAATGTTGTGTTTGTTTCAAAAACATTTTGTCCGATTGATCTATTCATTTATTTATTTACACTACTTACAAATGAGGAATATCACAAGCAATCTGTCGTGAGAGCCAGAAAGGAAAGGACAAAAAGGTTTTTGTCACTTGAGAGACGACCCAGTCTTCGGAGAAACTGTATTTGTCTGAATAAAGGCCTTCTGAAGTAAATGCATGTGTTTACGTAAGAAAAATATCCATATTTTTTAAACGTAATAAACACTTTTCTCTCACTTCCGTTACATGGAAGCCGTTGTGAAGGATGTTGTAGTACATCTGCATTGAGTGATTAGTGACGAATGTGGAGAGAGAACAAAACAAAAACGCCGGTCACGAATTAGAAGTACAAACCGAGGATTTGCAAAAAAAAAAAAAATATCTGAAGATTTTGATATGAACCAAGAGGAGACTGGTTTTCCTTTGCTAAAGTAAGGGAACTTTGCTACCTTTGCTATAGAAGGCATTTATTCACCCTACGGAGCAGTGTGCGGCACGTTTTATTATGAATGCATGGACTTATTTGGACGACTTGTGGACTGTTTAACTACATCACCCGCTGACTGCAATGATAGAGCTTGAAATAGCCAGGACAATTTTTATATAACTCTGACTGGATTTGTCTGAAAGAAGAAAGTCATATAAACATATGATGCCCTCGAGGGTGAGTAAAACACAAGCTAATTTTCATTCTTGGGTGAACTAACCCTTTAAAGGAAGGGAATATTCCCCATTCTACCACATAAGGGCTTTTTGGGTTATCATCGTTCTAAACCCTGAATTTTAACATCCGAGGTATGTTTCATACTTGTAATTTAAAAGTGGGGTTAGATGCTTTAACTTGTACAGTGTGATCCTCAGCAACTGACACCCAGGAAAAAAGCTGTTATGTAGACAGATCAAGTGCTCCATTCATACAGTCTATAACACTGACACTTTTAATATGCAAAAAGGAATGTTAACCCAGGGTTTAGGAATGTTCCGTTTATGAATAGCCTACCCAGGATTAAAAGTTAACCCTGGGCAAATTTTGAGCAGTATGATGTGAATCAAGATTACACAGGATTCCATTTAACTGGGTTTTAGAACAACTGTTAACTAAGTGTGAAAAGCCTATGGAGTACTAAAGAAGACATAAGAGAATTTTATGAATTTCTGATATATTTATGCAGAGATTACAAATTTTGCATAGGTCAAAACACAGAAACGAGTTTGCATTTCCGGTTCTCAATGTCCTGAAATCAGCGGGTGTTTTGAAAGGACTTAGTGCTTAAATAAATGCATTAAATAAGTCTGTAAATGCTTGTGGTTAACTCGTTTTAATCTGTGACATAATACATCAGTACAACTTCCATGTGATTTTTTTCTTTCTGAAAGAGTTGTTGGAATATTAATGGTGGTGATGTAGAAGTCATGCAACCATGCTGTAGTTCATTTGTGAAGATTATCATGATGAATAAAACATGCAAGAACTTTTGTTGGTCTCAGAGTTTATTTTCTGCAATCCAAAAGTCAATGGAAGAACATACCATCTTTTATCGAAGAAACAAGGGTGATGGTAACTTACGGGTTGGCCTACAAAAATACATTTTCACTGCAGCACCCAAAAAAAAAAAAAAAGATTTCTGTATTTTAGATTTCCATGCTATTACAGATGTACTGAAAAAGAAGAATTAACCTTCAATTAACCTTAATTTTTCAAGGAATGTGTGTCACGGAAACTGTCTTTGAAAATGCAAGGGGCTGTAGCCTTGCTTTTTGAACATTTAACCCGACCATCCAGCTGCATGATTAGTGCTTGAGGGAAGTGGTAAAAATTGGGTGATATGTATAGTGCTGTAAATCAGACATTTTTGCCCAGAAACTGACACCTTGACTGCTTGAACTGTGTTGGCTTATATAAAGGCCTATATAATTGTTACTTTGGTTCTGTTGGTCTAAAACTTAAGCTAACAATCCTTTGGCCCAATTCACATAATCAAGTCTTAGAGTTGGAATAGATTAGGCTAACCGGATTATAACTGGTCCTTCTTCCTGACACTGTCCATATCATGACATGTACAAATCTGTGAGAAATAAAGTTGTTTTCTTTGTCTTTGGCACTTTTGTTTGTTTACAGCAACGGGAGACTCATTTGTATTGATCTGGCTGGGACAGGTTATGAGAAAGAGCAGCTTATGATGTTTTGAGGGCTGAAAGTGAAGAAAAAACTAGGGGCCCTATGCATTAGAGAAATAATGTTCACCCTGGGGGTTTAAAACCTTCATGTAGGCTACGGAAAGGGGGAGGCAGGAGAGGAAGAAAGAGTGGAGGAGAGAAGGGGACTTGTAGGAGTAACAATTCTCAGGAGGAACCTTGAAGAACCTCCTGATTGGGTCCAGTGGAGCTTCCATTGTTTGCCTGTCTTTGACATCTGAAGTTCATTATGTCCAGGGGCTGAGGTTTGTCCGAGGAATCAAACTAAGAACATGTGTAGAAGAGAGGGAGAAATTCCCCTTCTCTTCAAAAGCAATGAAAGCATTTATTTTCTTTCGTGGTGTTTCCTGATCTCATATCAAAAGCTGTATTGTTTCTTTGCTCACAGGGGTCCCCAACGTTTTGGCAGCTTGTAATTCGGTTGCACCCCAAGAAACCAGTGATGCCTCTTAAAACAAACAAAAGTGTCCATCCGTGCTGATCGTTTCTGAACATAACAGATCATTATTATTCCACATACCGGTTGAGAATCAGATAAAAATGGGCATCATACTAATTCCAGAATTATTGTGAAGGGGTTCGATTTGATTGCTAAGACATTTTCAGTAGTCACAGTGGACTCTGGTCGGGATCTATGAGCCCATGAGCAGAGAAATCATCTCTTCCAGAAGTGATACCATTAAGATTCCAGTGATAAGATTGACTTTTAAAGGCTGTAAACTAGAGTTTGAGATGTTTGTCTTGTACATGAGCTGCACACTAAAGTATGTCCATATTAAAAATAGAAATCTTCTTGAATTACGAGACCAAATTCTGCTATCAAATTACATTTAAGGTCCTAAATTAACACTTGTGTTTTGTATGGGTAACTAATATCATTTGTACATTTGAATATCACCAATTCAAAGATATTTTTATGAATGTTGGTAGTGCATTTTGGCTACTGTTGACTTTAATTCTATTCCATCTCATTCTCAAAACAGACACTTCACAAAATGTCTTTTAAAGTCATACAGGTTTGAAACAACATGGAGGTGAATACATGATTATAAAATTGGCATTTTTGGTGTAAACTATCACTTCCTTGCTTAATGTTTTTGTTGGGCAAAATATAAAATTTGAAATGGGTTGCACTAGGCAATAAAAAAATAACACTGAGGCATTGTACTAACGTCACTCTCATTCTTGACATATGTTGACATAAAAAGGAATTCCCATTAATTTTCTTTTTCAGAGCTTTAGGGTTTGTTTGAGTTGTGGAAATTGTTTCTTTACGATGTCAACCATCAGATAAGAGCCATTCAAACTTTGTGGCATGGGTCCAACTGATCTTTGAAACTTAACTTTCTGCTTTGATGATAGTTTTATCTTTACTCCTTTGTAGCAGTTCTTTTCTTGGACCTTAGAAACATCAACAAATAGAAATGGTACAGTGAGTCAACAGGAGCCCTTAGAAATACACCAATGTAAACTGTAGAAAGGTAGTGTATCTGCTATGAGATAGGTTGATTAAGTGATCATTCTATTTATTTTATTTTTTGTAGTTTTGTCATTAATTCTGTAGAAACTGAACACAGAAACGAAGAAAAAAAAAAAGTCTGAAGGTTTGTAAAAAGCAAGTTGATTTTATTGTTTCATTTCAAAAAAAGCATTTTGTCAAGAGGACAACCAATTTAGAAATATAATCTGAGAATCTACAAAATAAGTGAAATATATATATATATATATATATATATATATATATATATATATATATATATATATATATATATATATATATATAAAAATCCAAAAACACAAATAGTCACACAGCCAAAATCCAAAGCATTATGATCCTTTTCCAAAAAAAAAAAAAAAAACAGAACTGAGCAACAAAATGAATCAAAATAATATTTACAGTACAATAAAATGTCATAGTATTTACATTAAGGCATTTCAATTACACAAAACTTATCAAATTCCACTTCACAAAGCCAATGCAATAAGTACATCGGTTTTACAAGAAAGAACCAGTTGATGCTTTAACCCTCTCCTAAACGTATGAAAGGCAGCCAAATTGCAGTAATGGTGAAATAATGATATGCTGCTGAATTTTTATTGTCTTTTCATGAACAAGAAGTTTAAGCATGTGCTGCTAATCAAAACAAACATGAAAAGGCACTTTAAGATGAAATGTGTTCAAAAGAACAGTCACTGTGGTCTCGTACATTCATAAGCTTATGCATCAATGACAGTAGGAAAACCAATGGTCGGCATGCTTCTGTGTGTATAAAGGAGACCGTACAAATCACACAGCTGTCTAAAGCCCTTTTCCACTTCTCAGTGCTTTTTCTATACCATTGCTTAATAATTCATGAAATAATTGCTGTTCAGTAGCAGCACATTATCATCCAAAGCTATAAAACACTTCAACTAAAAAGAGGGAATTGCTTGTGTACCTGAAACCCCGGTATATGAGCAGTAACTATTCCAGTGATATATATTAAAAGCATTTATCATACAGAGATATTCATCTTTTCCAGTCAAATTCAAGTGCAAAGTAAAAAGGGGAGTTCTGTCTTAGTGCTTTGCAGAATACAAGGCGAAATCCAGTAACTTTATAAGGTTTAAAAACATCTTATCTCCCAATTAGAGGACGAGAGCCGAATCTCATGTAAAACGCAGCTTATCTGTATTAAAGAGAATGTCGAAATGAGATGAGGGTCCTAACGGAAATGTGTTCTATACATCCTAAATAGAGAGGAAAAAGGAAACTAGATTTTGTGGTAATATCAAAAGCTTTTCAGTTTACAGTCGACAGCTCTCGACAGGTCAGAGACAGAAGATTACCCTAAACATTATAAGGTTCGTCGAGGTGTAGAGAAAGATACAAGTCATTTTGTTATCACTTCAAGTGCATAATAATAACAATATGTATGTGTGGATTTTTCAGTTAGTGTGTTTTAATGTCTAGTTCTGGTGCCTCTTCATATGCAGGGCGAGATGATCAGAGCGAGAGAAGCTACGGCTGCACACGGCGCACTGGAAGGGTTTGGCTCCCGTGTGTTTCCTGAAGTGACGCGTCAGCTCATCGGAACGAGCGAACCGCCAGTCGCAGCCCTCCCACGTGCACCTATACGGCTTCTCACCTGAACACAGAACACAATGGACACCACATTTGGTTAGGTACATAAAGTCACGAACACAACACGGAAGAAACTATCATTCATGGTTAAAAGAAAACAGGTTTCTGTTCTCTAATACATTAGTAATACTAAATGAGTAATCTGTGTGGGTAGGGTTTCTCTGTCATCACTATAGTAACCATAACAAACATACACCGAGAGGTGTGGAGGACATAAACTTCACTTAACTCAATCTCTAAGATTAAAGTATTTCAGTATTTCGGTATGTTTGTGGAAGCTGACAAGACTCGACTCATAGTCGGCCATAAATAGCAGCACAATGTTTGCCTTTCTAGAACTCGGGTTTAGAATGTGTTGTTTGTAAAAGATGATAAAGTTATTTTTCTTTTCTCGACCAAAAATCAAGTTGGTTTATCAATGCTTTTGGAAAATCCTGCTAGCTCTACATGTGCATTAAAATAGGTATTCATAGTTGATGGCAGATAATACAAATGCAAATCATACATTTAGACTTCTCTAGAGCGATTATGAATAATGTGACTTTATTTTGTATCTTTAAAGGGCATCATTTACTCACTCTCAAATTATTCTCAACCTGTAAGAGTTTCTTTCTTCTGTTGAACACAAAAGAAGATAATTTTAAGAATGTTGGTAACCAAACAGTTACTACGTGCAGGTACACACATAAGCCCAAAATGTGAACGTAACATATTTATTTACATGTTAAGCGTTTTCCTCTCATACAAAGAATGCTTAATGTACCGGAACATCGATCATAAAAGACCACATTCCACCTTAATAATACAGAATAATATATGCAGAAAAAAAAACTGATGAACCCAAAATATTAACTTTAAATACTTTCCTAATGCATGAGCGTTTTCTTCATTACGTTTTTCTAAATGGAGGAAAATGCTTAACATGCAATTAAACAAGTTGTGTTAATATTCTGGCCTCATCTGCATGTCTTTTAGTATCACTGTCTTACTACATTAAACCAGCATTTTAAAAAAATGCAAAAAACTGTTTAAGCTTCTAGGTAATTAATTTAAGTTGTCATTTGTTGAAATAAGTGTAAACATACAGTATGCTTGTGTCTGTCTGCTAGGGATCAATCCTGCAGTACCGATATATTGATACTGATACAAGTATCGAAAGTATCAATAGGCAAATAAAAAATATTGATACTAAGGTGTTTTATTTACCAGTGATTATGTTTATTTAACAAAAATAATAATAATGCGTACAATATGCATTGAATTGAAAGCAAATAATTGTGTAGGATAGAACAATTTTCCTGCTCATCTGAACACACGCAAATGCTGCAAGACAGAAACAATCTATCACAGAGAGTTTTCACTCTCTTCTGACTGCATTTCCCAAAAGTATCATAAGAAAGCATTGATGCTTTTGGGAACAGCAGCCCAGAACAATTCTTATCAAAGGACATGTTTGAGTTATTTCACATTAAATAATCTGAAATAACTCTAGCCTACATAGTACAATAAAAGTACATATTGATCATGTTCTGTTCTATAATGTTAGTAAAACCACTGTCTGAATATAAAATGTTGCATTGTATGCATGCAACAGCCTGTCACTGGCAGTCCCTTATGATAATGAAGCTAAAGTGAGTGAGTGAGTGAAGTGACATTCAGCCAAGTATGGTGACCCATACTCAGAATTTGTGCTCTGCATTTAACCCATCCGAAATGCACACACACAGAGCAGTGAACACACACACACTGTGAGCACACACCCGGAGCAGTGGGCAGCCATTTATGCTGCGGCGCCCGGGGAGCAGTTGGGGGTTCGATGCCTTGCTCAAGGGCACCTAAGTCGTGGTATTGAAGGTGGAGAGAGAACTGTACATGCACTCCCCCCACCCACAATTCCTGCCGGCCCGGGACTCGAACTCACAACCTTTCGATTGGGAGTCCGACTCTCTAACCATTAGGCCACGACTTCCCTAAAGTGACAGTAGTTCAACTACATTTGTAGATTTCTGTGGTTAACACTACAGTAAACATATTGTATAGCCGTGTAAACAAAAATATAACCTAATAAGTTGCAATTAAGGCGTACAGAAAGTTAAAATGCACTTCAAATGTAAAGTTAAGTGGGTGTCTTAACCCATTTTACTCTTTTTAATTTAATAATTTAATACATTTCATTTTACTCTTTTTAATTTAATAATTTAATACATTTCATAAATGAAAAGTTCAGTTTAGAAGTATCTTATCTGTATCGGTATCGGCGATACTGACCTTTAAAAGTATTGGTATCGAATCGAAAAAAATAAGTGGTATCGTACTGGCTACTGTCTGCTGAAAATAATCCACACTCTATGATTCTTCCACACTCTTCCGTGGCCATGGACGAATTTATATTTACAATGACAACAATTATACTTCATCATTAAAAACAAACAAAGAAATGGATCGACTTCTTTCAGCTTATTGAACAAACACTTTATTTGGATAATCTACCATTATGATGGCTGAAGAAGTGTCTAGAGGGCAACTGTTTTCATGCTTATCAGATCAAAGTAAACAAAATTCTACAAAACTTAAGAGAAAAAAAAATCTAATTATTATTCTCTTCCCTGCAAACGATCCAATGAAGAATGTGAATATTTAACTTAAAGGCAAAAACAAAACAATAGATAAGCAGCTATCTGTATTCATTTCAGCATTTGTAGCAGAGGTTGATCCTCTTAAAATGGCGGCGGCGTCCCAGCTTGCAACCCTGCATGACCAAAGACTACAGAATACCCAAGACATGCCACTCGTATAGTTTTGAATGGGAAAAAATGCAACGCTCAATATGGCCACTCAAACTCAGGAAGCCCCGCCTTCTGAATGAAAGAGCCAATCACTAATTGGTAAAGTCATCAAAGTGCTGGTTGCTATAGAAACAGTCAGCGCTCCGAGATGTGCTCTTAGGACTGCGCATGTGCACTGGCATATCTAGCCTGAGAAATTAGCTTTTTATAATGCTATTTGAGCAAAAGTAACACCATTTATGACACAGTTGTTGACAGATTTCTTCAGTGATTTCAAATATGAAATTTAATCGTAAGCTAAGTGAACAGTTTTGGAGAATTTGATGTTTCCCCATTCAAAGAGATAGGAGCTGCACTTGGATACCCGAGAGACATTTCAAAGATGGCCGCCGAGTGACATGACTTGTCTTAAAAGGACTTTGGCGTGACGTAGCTTCACATTGGCTTTTAAGTAATAGAAAACGAACTACAAAGAGTGATACTGTAAGTTAAGGAGTTTCAAACTCATGCAGTAGGTGCGGCGCTCAAAAACAATTAAGCAGCTAAACGTCAGAACATGTGCCTGTCATGAGCTTAAACATTTGTGATGAGAGCCCTGAACATGAATCCTGTAATGACTTGTTTGGGTATCTCATCTTGTGCGCTGCCTGCCTGAGGCCCCTCTCTTCTCGCCAAGGACTGGTTGGATTGGGTTTTATCTTCATTGGTTTTCTGGACATGGTGCGGTTTTTCTTAGTTAAATAAAATAGAAGTGATGTTTATCTGTTAATTAATCATACCTGTTCAAGATAACAAGATAGTGGATGATGAAAGTTTTATAATATTACTTAATATTTTAAAAGAGAACCAACTGAAGTTTGTGGTCCAAAACATTAAGATTTACAACAATTTAAGTTCTGTGCTCAAATACTGTAACAGGTAAAAAAATAAAATAAAATAAAAATATTTTTAATTAAAATTATTATTTAATTAATTTAAAATTATTTAGTGAGCTTTGTATAAGTATTTCTAAGATTTATGATTTTTGTGCATTTTTTTTAAGCCATTTTGTGTATCTTGGGTAGCAAAAATGTTGGCATCATTAAATTGACCCAACCTGTTTTCAAGGAGACAAAATAAATAAATTAATTAATTACTTAATACAAATGTATTGCAAACTTAATGCCATTATGATTTTCAAACTGGCACTTGCATTGTGTATAAATCTCACATTGACAAGCTGTTTATTCAAACAGAGCTAAACTGTCAAAAGTCTAAATTGTGCCATGTCAAGTCTTTCAGAAAAGAGTGGGTGTTGTTATCTTATCATAATATTGCTTTACAACCAGTATAAGCCTGTAATTAGACTCAGGAATTGGTAACATAAATCTATACCTTCAAAATGAAAATGGCCTGATAAGTGCAGTAGTTTATCAGTTGATTAAGTTCACATACCAAAGGCCACATTCCGGAATGTATTAGAAAACTAGGGGAAGTTAGGGGAAGTCGTGGCCTAATGGTTAGAGAGTCGGACTCCCAATTGAAAGGTTGTGAGTTCGAGTCCCGGGCCGGCAGGAATTGTGGGTGGGGGGAGTGCATGTACATTTCTCTCTCCACCTTCAATACCACGACTTAGGTGCCCTTGAGCAAGGCATTGAACCCCCAACTGCTCCCCGGGCGCCGCAGCATAAATGGCTGCCCACTGCTCCGGGTGTGTGCTCACAGTGTGTGTGTGTGTTCACTGCTCTGTGTGTGTGCATTTCGGATGGGTTAAATGCAGAGCACAAATTCTGAGTATGGGTCACCATACTTGGCTGAATGTCACTTCACTTTCTTTAATATTCACTTCTCTGGGTCAAATGAGGTCTGCTCTTCTGTTTACTTCCATTTAGATACTAAATCTATATCTTCAAATATATTTTTACAGAGAACGAAACATTTTTCTACTGATAATTTCAAATGCTGGCTATAGGTTGCTGGCTATAGGTCATTCAACTACTGGACGTTATAAATTGATATGGAAAAGGGAAGTAGAATAGGCTGTTCCTGCTGATGTATTGGGGCCTGGTTTTGGAGCAGTATTAGGAAGCGATGCAGGATAGCTTTCAGGCAGCGTGCAAGAATGAACGCATGTGCATGCCAACAACGCACTTCTGCCCAGCAACATGACAGTAAAGTGCCAAAACAGGAGGCTAGCTTTATCCAACATAAATAAAACCATTTTTAATTGGGGAACTCTTACCAGTGTGTGTCCTCAAGTGAGCTTTCAGGTGGGATGACTTGGTGTAAACTTTCTTACAACCTAAAAAAGAGAACAGCTTTTGTTAGTAACAACAGTAAGCATTTGCGCGTGCAAAAAAAATGTTGGGAAGCTGTTCAAAATGTATAAAATAATTGTAAATTATTAAAGATTCAAATGATACATTTAAAATATTAAAAATGCCATTTTTATTTTTGATGCACGAACAGTATGACGAGAGTGTGCTTTAATCTTTTAGAGACCGAAAAAGACTATTGATTATTAAAATAATTATACATTATTCATTTATATAAATTATCAGTAATAAAAACAATGCAATCAATATGCTTGATGCATAAACAGCATGACAAGAACAATCTTTATCTTCTGAGAGAAATAAAAAAAAAATCTTGTGAGACTAAAATATTAGAAAAAACTAAAATATTATTGAAATAATTATGAATTATAATACATTTAAAAATTCAATTATTCTTGATGCATAAACAACATGACAACTGTGTTTTCATTTTTAGAAGATAAATAATGTTGTGAGGCTGCTGATACAAATATATATAAATAAATATAATATGCTTGATGCATAAGCAGAACGAGGTTTAATCTTTTCACAGATAAAAAGCTGTAAGGCTTTTGATAGCAAAAAATAATTATTAAAATAATATTACGATTACTACACATTTCAGTAATAAATTATAAAACAAAACAATGCCATTTTAATGTCTGATGCATTAAAAGCAGGACAGGAGAGTGAATTTTTTGTATGTCTTTTTTTTTAGTCACCAACACAAAATCAGTTGGTTCACTCATCGCCACAGTCACATATAAGAGCATCCTGTTATTTGGTTTCAGTATGCTTTCTTTTCCAATTAGGGATCCAAAGCCCATTTCATGTCGTTAGCAGTAAAACCCCACTCAGAGAAGTAAAGCAGTGATGGGTTCCTAATTGCGATGCTCGTTGCTTCAGACATGCAGCTTCTTAGCGTAAATGCACTATTAATGGCACTGTGAGGCTTGTCTGTTTTATAATTTGTCCAGTCAATTTGATGCAACAAGATTCAATAATAATCAGCCTGACGTCAACTCTTTGGCATTCAATTTGAGCACTGGTTAAAAGGCTTTGGCCATCTCTGAATTATTTAACAGTGGATTCAAGCGTGTGAGTAAGAAAGTGCAGTAGAAAGCAACACAGTGCTTCAGAAAACACCACAGCATCTTGTCAATTTGTCTACATCACGATTTTGATATATGGCTCCAGTTCAATTGAAAATATTAGTATGTACCTGGAAAATCACAGTGGTGTATCCGTCTTTTCTCGAGGTCTGGGTTTGTTCTTCGGTTGTAACGGACAGGCATGGACCCAGTGGTGGCTGGAGCTCGTGTCGAGGCAGGTGTTGGGTGACTGGGCGCATGGACAGCCATTTTGGAGGCGATGGTGGCGGCGTAAGATGGTGGTGGTGTCAGATTGTGAAGAATTTCCTTCTGTCTGTCAGGACTGCCAGGTTCTGAAGAGGGAGGCGAGGGGGGAAGATAGGGCATTTTGAGCTGCGAGTGGGCCTGACCCTGAGGATGCATAAAGTGGCCCGGGCCGAGAGGGTAACCAGACATGCCACAGTACGTCTTGGCAGCAGTCTGTTGGGACGCTAAGTGCAGGTCATGGAAAGTAGGCATCTGTGAGGGCACAGAGTGCGTGTGAGGGTGGGAGTGTGAGTCGGCTTGATGCGGGACGTCCAGCTCTGAGCTGAGAAGCTGGAAAAGTGGCCCGTCCTGTGTGATGTCAAAGCCTTGCATCTCCTGCTTGATAAAAACCCCTGAGTTATCGTCCATGCCATTGATTTCAGACCCCGAAGTGGAGTTGGAGTTAAAAATGCTGGTGAAATTGGGCAGAGCAGATGAAATGGGGCTGGTTGAGCTCACCGGGCACTCGGGATGAGAGAAAGGTGCCGCTACAGGTTCAGTTTTGATCTGGCTGGGGACCGAAGGCCGAGCTGGCCGGCACATCCCTGTTCTTAAATAAGCAATGTCAGGGAGGAAGACATTCATGTTGATGCTGTAAGGGGAACTGTGGTCGTCCCCGAAAAACTGGTCCATTGCAGAAACGCTCTCTCGTCTTGACTTTTTTGGGTCGGGGAGAGCCACAGGTTGTGGAGACAGATATTTATCCATCTCTAGTTTAGCCTATAGAGCAGAAGAGAGAGGCATACAATTGTAAATGCAGTTGTTAAGGCCATTAAAGGCAAACAAGATAAACAGATTTCAGAATAATAATGGCTGGAATATTGCACACGCTGCTTTCTGTCAGCAAAGCTGGCAGGATTTCCTGGGACTGTTTGTGTTTGCCAAGCACAAACACGGTATACATCAAATTTTAGAAAAGCTTGCAGGAATGCAAATATTCACTTACTGTTACAACAATGGCCAGCATGGCTGCTTAATCAGCAAAATAATGTATAGACTACTGAACACAGCAGACACTTAATTTAGCTTACAATATAAATCTATTTTGCATAAAAAACATGCATTTTATTTCCCAGTACACTTGTGCTGTGTGATTATTTGCCGTGTTATAGGGATTAACAAAAAAAAATTATTAATATGAACAATCATGTTGGAGCAGGTAAAACTAAAAATTTAATATAGCTCTAGCAATAAACGGATTTATTGGCCAGGCTGAGTAATTAAGTAATTAAGAAATATTTCCTTTGTTTCCTCTTAAATTGAGGACACTTTTGACTATTTGAAAAAATGACGACTTTTCAAACTATATTATGGGCTGTGGTAAATCAATGGTAAATAGTAATAATAAATGGTAGTAGAAGTCAATTAGCCTTGAATGTATAGTAAAAATAATAATAATAATAATAAAATAAAAAATAAAATACATTTTAGTAAAAAGAAAAGGCGAGTATTAGCAAAGGTAAAACTAAATATATACATCTAATGATAAACCGATTTATCGGCCAGGCTAAGTAAATGACCGATATTTGGCCATTATTAAGTAACCGATAATCGTTTCTACTAAACAATTAACAGACAGGTACTCTTATTAACTAATAATGAATCATTTCTATTTATTCTATATTTATTGATATAAAATATATCTCATTTTGCTGTCATTGAATGTTTTATGTTTACAATATTTGCCCAAGATGAATGTTTGAGTGAAAGTTTGATTTTCACTCAAAGTCAAGATTTAAAACCTAAAAATCAGAACTTGAGGTTCTAACAGCTGATCTGCGATTGTGTATGTATTGAGAGCATGAATTGTTTGTGTTGCTTTATGGAGCAGTCAGAGGTAAAGCATTTATCAAGTCTTCTTCGATAAGTCTCTGCTACATTCCACCTTAGACTGTAAAACAGCGCTCATACCACAAGCTCAAAACAGACTTGCTGACAGGTGGAAAGCATGCTGGAGAGATTGCTCAGCCTTTCCAAATAAATGCCTTTCAATTATCATAAATCCGTAATCAGCAGAAAATAGTAAATCAAGACTCATTCATTACTTCCTGAGAGTAACATCTATGGAGTCATTAGAGGAATAAACATGAGGGAAAATAAAAACACTGACACACATGCATACAGACTCTCGGAATGCAAGAGCTTTTTAAGTGCTCTTTACGCGGCTGCTACACATAGCTATTTCTGGATTTAGATCTTCCAGCTGTTCGCCGGACATGTATCTCTTTCACAAGTTTTCAGATTGAGGCTCTGCGTTGCTGGGAAGTTTTAGGAGCGCGAGAGCGGCGCGCGTGGGTGAGGAGAGGGAGTCAGTTGTTGATGGTATGGTAGCCAAGAAACCAACTGCAAGCAACTGACAGGAGTCTGTGCTCTCCCCGACCCAGCCCAGACTCTCCCCTGCGTTACAGCCACGGGGAAATCCCAAAAACATCACCAAATCCTTCTGAGATGCACGAGTGATTCTTCATTTGGAGGACGCTTTGGACTACTTCAAATTCTGAGCAGTGGTGACTCTTCATTATGCTAGCAATATGTGTTATGGTTATGACATTTATGCAGGCTACTTATTAATTTACTTACTTAGGCTATTGTT
Organism: Carassius carassius; assembly: GCF_963082965.1. Classification (NCBI taxonomy): domain Eukaryota; kingdom Metazoa; phylum Chordata; class Actinopteri; order Cypriniformes; family Cyprinidae; genus Carassius; species Carassius carassius. Next base: position 23,834,027 of record NC_081761.1, read on the forward strand.
TGTTTGCATTTGAAGATTTGGGTAAGCGCTGAAGTAGCCAACACAAGTTGCGTAGAAGATCAACTTTTAATTTCGAATAAAAAATAAACCTAAATTTAAAATTTTGGTAGCCTAATAACATAAAAATTAAAATAAAAACAATCTATGCAGATCATGATGTCAAAATGTATTTATCATCTTTCATTTTTAAACTGACCTGGTGTAATTGATAGCCTATATAAATTAATGAATAAATCAATTAGATGACGTTATGATGGAAATTAGCGATTAGTTGTAATAAAAATACAAGCAGAGATTACTCGTTAAAATTGGCCTGTATACACTGAAATACGTTCTTATGACAAAAGTGTAGTTATCTTGAATTTACACTTTTTGAACGTTTATAGAAAATATGAAAAGTAGCCTAAAATTCAAATTTCCAAGAATCCGATAGGCTACTGTAACATTTTAGCAAGTTTTAGTAATTAAAACGACTAACAGTAAAAGGCTAAGCAAAGTTACATTTATTTTAAACTGAATTACATTTAAAATTATCGTATAGAACAAATCCACAATCGCACATGGCTTGTTGCATTTGATGGGGCATGATGCTGATGGGACTGCAGGCGTGCAGCCTGCCGCATCATCTACAACGGCCCACCATTCACGAGACTGCATACATGCATTTGATCTTTAATGCATGTAGTGATGCAGTCGCATCTCGAGGAAAACGAAAACGCGAAGCTCCATTCAAAGAACTTATAAAAATTATATACATATATATATTACCTGAGAATAGTCGTTTGGTAAGGTCCTTTCCGTGTCGGGATTCTTGGTTTCAAAAGAAAACAGTGAGGAGTCCTCCTGAAAGCCGTCGGATAGTGAGGGTTTGAGAAACGAGAGAAAGTCATCTTGTCCCGGTGCGAGCGCAGCGCTCATCGTAAGAAGCGTAGCGGCCATAAAGCCGTGGATGTGACGGAGAGAGGGTCCGCGAGATGTGTTTGGATAGACGTTGAGGAAGAGGAGCTGAGTGTTTGGTGCATGGAATGACTCCCACCGTGCATGTATGTAGCTACGTGCGCTTTCGGTAGTAATGTCCCGTTTCGCTTCGCTCTGTTCCCGGAGCTCCTGGATATATGTGTATCATCGCTGAAGGGCGGGGCCTCACGCTGACAGTCACTGAGAAAGTGACTACACCTTTACTACTGCTCTTACTGTAACAGCGCAACAGACCCATCAAAACACTGAGTTAAATCTGTCCACCCCTTTACGCATTTCTTTAAGCATTTAAATAATGACAGCAGTGCAGCATATGCTACTTAATAAAATCACAACTGACTATAAACAGAAATAGCCTAATGTGTGCGAAATCTAACGTTATTCATTATTTTTTATAAGTTAATTCAACGTGCATTTTATAATAAAGCACTCTTTATTTTATAAAATGCAGAAAAAGGGTGTTTGTCAAAATAACTAGCTACAGCAGACAAGTAAATAGTCTAACTATAACGAATCGTAAGAAAAAAAATCTTTCAGCGAACGAACGAATGATTCTTGAGAGTCGGTTCGTTTAAATGAACCAACATACAGCGTGGCAATGGTTGTACGATTCGCGACTCTTTTAATGAATCAATAACACTTATGAATCTCTTACTGGATTAATGTATCTATTAGTCACTTACAGGACGGAAATATAATGTTATGTTGTACTTAACGTGAAAGGCTACACGTTATGATATAATATTATTATTTTTTAATTATTATTAATGCACGTTTAAAATTTAGGGCTACATTTTTTTAGTAGGCTGTTTTTATGAGTAGGCATACATTGGACAATATTCTATCGGTATTTTTGTCGCCTCAAAATGTTATACACGTTTTGCATTAACTTATTAATTTTACTTACTATTATTATTATGAACCTATTATTATATCTGATTTGTTTTTCCTTTTGTTAATCTGAAATCTCATCTGAGATCTCATCATCTGGCAACTGACTTCCAAGAACAGTAAATATCCTACAATGATTTTTCCCCTCCCAAATATTTATTCATCGAAAACACTAAATAATAATCCATGAAACCGTTAAAGAATGGAATCCTCAAATCCCTTACGATTCTCATCTTTAATAACTAGATACAGCTGCTAGCCTGCTACCAAGTTTTAAATGCGTGTCTGTCAACACGTCTGCGTTTACGGTTTAGCTGTAAAATAAAAGTAAACAATCCCAATGAAAAATAAATGTTTACCATAATTTCACATTTAAAAGTAACAACACGGCAAATAAAAATATCCTTCCCAAGCAGACTGAATCAATGAAATGAATCAATAAAATGCAGCTCTCTGCTACCCCTGTTCTTGCTGGACATTCGAGCCCGTGGCGCGTAACATTAAGATGACACAAACAAGCGCGCGACGCGGCTGCTATAAGGTATGCGCGCGCCGCTCTATTTTTATCAACAGCGTGTCTCGCGTCTTACTAATCAAAACGGAAGGATCCAGATCGTATTACCATCAAATGATGCATTCAGATATTAAGATATCTCTACAGGGAGAAGATAAAAATTATTATATTCCGATACTGTAAATCTACGTGTTGCTTATACAATTTTAAGTAGGCCTACTTCAAAAACAATTTCACACACCTGTTTGAAAGATTTATTACCATTAAAAGGAAAATTCATAGTTTAAGGTTCTCATTCATGGCTACACATCAAACCTGTGTATCTAGTTATGTAATAGGTCTTTTAAAACACACTTTCATCGTGATTGCATGTCATGGAGCATTCTTTAAGTCTTAAACAAGTTCAACAAGTCTCTATTTAGTTTTCCGTTTGACTTTTCTGTACCATTCTGGAACTTCTTTATTGGTCTGTTGAAAGAAAAAAAAACATCATTGTTAAATATCTTTGGCGATTTCTTTGGACTTTACTCTGAGTAAAAAAAATCTGTAAAAGTTAATGTGAGTCTAGCTGTAAGTAAATATCAGCTCAAATAGAAAGCTAAATAGAAAGAATATGAAAGTAAAAAAAAAAAAAAGCTTTAAAATGTGTAATTTTTTTATTTCATAGAGAAGACAAAATACCATTTGAAAGGCTCTGTACTGTACATGGGAAGTCAAGTCAAACTTACAAACACTGTGGGTTTGGGACCATAGTTGTATTGCTCCTTGTCTGTGCTTTTTAAAGCTTTGGGTCTATGAACTGCTGTAGCGACTCCATCGGTCTCAAGCTCAGGTTGGGACACAGACAGAGACCCACCGTGCTGCTGTGAGCGCATACTAATCAGGACTTGCTTCATCACAGAAAGTTCCTGCAACAGAGCAAGAAAAAAATCAGTGGTAGCCTGAAGGTTAAAGAGCTTCATCCTTATGTTTGTTTACTTCCCCTTCAAAACAGGTAAGAAAGAGCCTGCAGATTCTGTGGTGCTTTGATTGCAGTCCTGTTTTGCCAGCAGTGCTATGCCCTTAGGTAAGGCAATTAAGACTGAAACTGCTAACACAAACATCCCATGTGTCCTGGAGTAAAACGTCACCTTTCCGCAGCAATCCATACAACCGCATGCCATTTAAAACATTATTATTTGCATATAATTTTTTAAAATTAAGAATCTGGAATTTCCGCACACCTTTTTTATCATGCAACAGCTTGTAGAGATTATATCTGTCAACAAATAAAAGAACAGCATAAAAGAAGCCTAAACAACTTGCACGCTATATTCCAAAGCCATATAAAATCCACTTCTAAAGCAATATAACAAATTAAAATTGCATTATAAATAAATTAAATTTGTGGTGCCATTGACTGAAAATCTTTCCCTGTTCTGAAGTTCTGAAATCCTACTCACAACTGTGTTCAGATAATAAAAAAGCTAATTACAGACACCAAATGCCATTTGCTTTTAAATGCCTTGTAATCAAACATTTGCAGGACAATTTAAAAATAAAGCACATTTTAGTACTTTAGAAGACTTTAAATATAGTTGCTTAGGCTACTATTTTATTTTATTCTTTTTGGAGCTTGACAGATATTAAGAATAATATACAGTGCTTTTATGCTGCTTTTTGTCCTTAATACCACTTGACAGACATGGTAAATATCAATGAAATGACACGTGTGAATAAATAAATGACAGAATTAACATTTTTGGGGGAACTATTGCTCTATGTCTGTTTTTTTTTTTTGCAGATACTCCTTTCATTCTTTCTTGTTCTCTTTCTAATGTTCTAATTGGAAGTGGCTTACGATACATCACCTATACAAAAAAGCATTACAGAAACCTGCTGGAGCAGCCTAGGGGTTCATGTAAACACTTCATTCAAAGCTTCAATAGTAATTGGAGGCATATCGTCATAACCTCTCCGGTACAAGGGGTGCCCTGAGAGAACCTCTACAAAGCACACATGCCTGCTTTAGTGTACATACTTCTGAATCAATTGAAGGAAACGCCCTCAAACTCAACAGTGTTCTTTCATTAAAGTCATCAGTGTAATTCAATTCTGAGAACGGACACAGGTTGGATGAAAAATGTAGCTGCATACATGTCACAAAGGAAAATATTTACCCAGTATCTCTTTTTAAACAATGTGACACAGAAAAAACAAAAAAGAAACTGCAATATTTATAATGCTTTTCTTAACATTTATTAATCTGGTAGGTAAAAAAATAAATACTGTCTATCTGGTGTTTTACTATAAGGTTTTAATAAAGACAAACACTTGCGGATAGCTGCATATTAATTAGTGAGTTCATCTCTGTTTATGATTCCTGTGTTCAACCACAGTCGTCTCAGCTACTACTTCCCAGCAATTTGTGGCTAGATCGGAAAAAAACAATTGCTTCATGTTTTTCCCTGACTTGTGTGAATAAATTTAAAATGTTTATAGAAAAAGACGTGTGATGTGAGCTGCTGCTCATACTCGTGTTCAAGCATGCTGATAAAAATCCCAGACGCCAAAAAGCTTTTTAAACAGAAAAAGCACCGGTGACAGATATATGAAGATATTTTAAAGGCCACACAATACTGCACACAAAAACTGTACATACTTGTCCCAAGTAAAACCCTTTAGGTCTTAAAATAAAGGAGGCAGACATTCCATATTATGCAACAGGAATGCAGCTACAGAAACGTACAGAAAAAAAGCTTGTTTAAAGGAACGCAAGTCTTGGTGTCAAAACAAATGTGCATAGCATTGAACGCGAACGGTTACTATTCACGTGTACGACGACAATGTAAAATGCTAGCACATGATCGCTCCGTTCATGCGAATGTAGATCAGGTCGATGCGCAAGTCATTCAATATTTCTATTTATCACTGCGCGACCATATGCGCTGGCATGCCAAAAAGAGCCAGGGAAGAGCAGCTGTCTGTGAGGATTGAATGCTTTCTGCCAACATGCCACTGGAAGTTGTGAAGTCGGCACAGTGTGTGCCAGCAGTATTTGGTTGAAAATAGCTCCAGATTGCACCGGCGCTTAATAAGTTACGCCCTGCCCTTAATATCCCAAGAGCTCAGAATGTCAGAGGATGTGTAGTATACCTTCATGTGCCTTTAAGAGACAGCACAACTCCATTCATTTAATAGAAACATTTCAACAATCACAATTTCACAAAAATTCATACTGTGCACTGACTTGTTCTTTGTTTCATACCTTGTCATTCAAAACACTAAAGTCTGAATCTATGGATCACGTGGATTTGGCGTTACACATGGCTTCCCTTCAATGAGGCAATGTACTAGCTCTCGGTCATCAAAAACAACCGCAAGCAGCAAGGTTATTACTAATCTGATGACTTGAGCATGGGAAACAGTTGACCTGAGAGACTGGATTTTCTAGTTATTCACTGCATCTCAGAAACTTTTAGGAAAGCTGTCGTCGCAACTAAGCTGCATGGAGAGCTTCCTAAACATACAAAGTTGAGGCATCCATCAGTTACTAGAGCTGCAGATTCCTAATTTGCATAATAGTTTTTACAGTGAAGTTATGACTTGTTTAGAGAGTAAACTGCAGGTACACAGTGTTACTGCTAATTGGAAAGGCCGCACCTAAACTAGACTCTGTGTTAGTGTGTGTATATATATATATATATGCATTAAGTATATAGTATAGCAAGATAGGCTTAAAATATTAATTGATGAATTACGTTTTTTATGGAACTGTAAAATGACGTATTATTGTACAGTACTGTATGAATCACAATTTTTTGCAGCTTAATCATGTGTATAACTCTGTCCACCCTTTTTTTTTGGTAGGTCATTGAGGGATAGGGATCCAGCCAAACTATACACAGCAAGCATCCAAATCTAAATTTTGGGTTCAGTATGTTTTACAACATTTAGCAAAGGAACAGTAAAATAAACAAGACACAATATTAAGGTCCTTCTAGATTATTTTCTTTTTTCTTTCACAGTATGAATAAAAAAACCAAACTGCGTTTTGAAACCTAGGGGGCTAAATAGATTAGAGCACTTCTTCTTATTCAAGAAAGCTCGAGAAAAAAAGAGAATTGAATAACTGTGCTATTCCTTTAAAATCAGCTGACACAAGTTACCTCTCTGTGGTTCAGGAGTCTCTCCAAATCTGCTGCCATGTTGTTTTTCACCTGCAGCAGTGTGATCTTCTCTTTCCGTAGTGCACTGTAAAAAATTCAAGAGAAGATGTCTTGAACTTTGACAAGCCTGTGTAGTCATTTCTAACATACATTTACAAAATTCATTTAATTTTTACGACTTAACCTATGTAAGTATGAACCAAGTATTTATTTGTGATTTTACGTGCTTAAAACAGTAGCATACATTTAGGATGAAAAAATGATTTAGATTACTAGAGTATGTTTTACAAAATACAATTTCACTTCAAGATTTCATGTTTAATTGCATGTGTTACTTGCCTTTTCTTTGTAATTATTTGTTAACTTTACCAGCAATTTCTAAGTGAGAGTTATTAGTACATTAAATGTTTTTCAGGTGTAATGATACAACCTTTGTAATCGTCGGGAAGAAGGAGGCGGGAACCGGCAGACAATCAAATAACATTTTAATAATACAAAATAAACACAAAACAGCGCACCAGCCCCTCACGGACGACTGGTGCGCTCAAATAAAACCCAAAACACAACTAAAAGCCTTTAAAAAAAACTAAAAAAACTTTGTACTCCTGAGACTGCGCTCTACCCCCCCCCCCCCTCCCTCCGGGTGGGACCGCTCACGGGGACCAGCGGGAACCTGGGGGTAGGACAGACGAGGCGAGAGAAACAGAGATGGAAGGAGGAGCGACAGAGATGAGAGAGGGGAGAGAGGGAAAAAAAACAATTCCGGTTCCCAGACGCACTGCTGCTCGGCCCTCCACCAGCTGGGTGATCTCCTCCGCGGTGCCTGGCGGTGGCACTGGACGGCCCTCGGCGGACGGCGCGACACTCCTCCGCCGCCCGGTGGACGGCGACGGCTCTTCCGGTTTTGGGCAGCCGGCAGGAGTCCCCCGTTCCCTGCTCCTCCCCGTTCCGGCGGATGGCAGCAGGCTCCGGCCACCTGGTGAACGGCGCCGACTCCTCCGCTCCCTCACGGACGGCAGCCGCCCCTCCCTATCATGGGCGGCTGGCAGCGAGCTCGCCCGTCCCCGGCAACTCACTCCAGCCCACCGCCTCGAGCGTCCATGGCGGCACACTCCTCGCCTGCTCGATGCTGCTCGGCCCTCCACCAGCTGGGTGATCTCCTCCGCGGTGCCTGGCGGTGGCACTGGACGGCCCTCGGCGGACGGCGCGACACTCCTCCGCCGCCCGGTGGACGGCGACGGCTCTTCCGGTTTTGGGCAGCCGGCAGGAGTCCCCCGTTCCCTGCTCCTCCCCGTTCCGGCGGATGGCAGCAGGCTCCGGCCACCTGGTGAACGGCGCCGACTCCTCCGCTCCCTCACGGACGGCAGCCGCCCCTCCCTATCATGGGCGGCTGGCAGCGAGCTCGCCCGTCCCCGGCAACTCACTCCAGCCCACCGCCTCGAGCGTCCATGGCGGCACACTCCTCGCCTGCTCGATGGCACCGCGGATTCACCACAGCGGCGAGGGATCTTCAGCAGCGTGTCCCTCCTTCTCCCGGGCTTCGGCACCACTGTAATGCATTAAACCTTCATATTCATCCGGAAGAAGGAGGCGGGAACCGGCGGACAATCAAAATGAAGCTTTAATAACAAAATAAACACAAAACAGCGCACCAGCCCCTCACGGACGACTGATGCGCACAAAATAAAACCAAAACCTAAAATAAAGCCCAGGCCTGGTCCTCTCTCGTCCTTCACTGTCGTCGCTCCAGTTTTATATCCTTCCATCTCCTCCGTGGGCCTCGAGACCGATGGGTCGAACAGGTGTAGCTCATCTCCAATCACTCCACCGGCCTCGCTCCCACGTCCCTCGGCCCCGCCCCACTCGTCACATCAGGGTATACAGGTGTAAAAGTCACCTGCTTGTTGTGTGAAATACAGCACTGAAAGTCATACATGACAAAAACTGCATTTCAACAGAGCAAATCTTTGTCAAACCACTTGAGTAGTAAGTGGTGACAAAAATAGTGAGCGGGAAGGTATTTCTCTCTTAGTGCCATACCAGTTTTAGAGAATTAACACTGAGCTGTGAACAAACTCACAACCTGGAGGGCTTGACAGAACTAATAAAACTAATGTGAAATCAGTGAACGATAAATGAATTGCATCATGATGAATTTCCTCACTGACTGCACAGCACCTGTTTGCAATGAACAGACAACCTTCACCGAGACTAACCTCTCCATCCCTTCAATATAAAGGTCTAAAGTTTTAAAATTATCTTTATTCAAGAACCCCCACAGCCACAAGTAACCTTCTAATGAAAGCTGCCAGATGCTGGTATTTAGGAGATTCCTTTGTATATTTTTCACATTAGCCCCAGGAGGACCTCTAAAGACACGAATACAGGAGAAAACCTGCTTTGCATATACAGGTATGGGATTACAGCAGTCACTGACATGTGAGAGAGCCAAGAAAGAACATCCAGCCATGCATGCACGCACATGCACTCCTGTCAGATGGAGTCTGACCTTTATTGGCAAGTGCATTACCTTTACTCCTCAATAAGCTGGAATGTATTCAAGTTATTTCAGATATTGCCAACTATCTTTCCTCGGCCAATACAAATGCATACCTTGGAACACGCATATTACTGGTCAGAAACCGTTGCGACTATTGTTACAAAACAATGGCAATAATTCTCGTGCGACTCCACCTATATGCTTTCAAAATAAAAGCTTTGTAAAGATTTTAAATGGTACTTTTGTATTAAAAACAGGATGTATCCATAAATCTGTGATAATCATTTACTTCCCCTTTACCTTACTTCCTCTTCTAATCGCGTGAGACGTTCTTTCAGTGTTTGGATCTGAGTGTCTCTCTGTCGCACAGTCTCAATCAGGTAGTTGTGTGGCTGCTGGGCCTGCTGAAGAAGCTGGTTTGCTGCCTCCAACTGAAAGAAAGTCAAAATAATGATCATTTTCTATCTTTTTTACAGGGATGCATGATGTAACAATTGCTATGCTTCAAACACCCTGCTTTTAAGCACATTTTGAAGTATCGCATCACAAACAAGTGATGGAAACGCCTAATTTTGGAAGAAAAAAAACTTTTACACTAAAATGCTCAAACATGACAGTAAAGACATTCTTATAAAAAAAAATATTATAAAATCACATAAATGTTCTTGTGAATTTGCTATTCATCAAAAATAAATAACAAAAATTAAAAACAAAAAATAAGCGGCACAACCTTTTTCAACTGATATAAAAAGAAATGTTTCCTGAGTAGCAAATCAGCATATTAAAATGATTTCTGAAGGATCATGTTACACTAAAGACTGGAGTAATTGCTGATGATTTTAAAATATATTTAAACAAGAAAACAGTTCAATTGTAATAATATTTTATTTTGTTGAAAATATCTATATAATATTCTAATGCAGCCTTGATGACCATTAGTCTTTCCAAAAACATGAAAAAGATCATCGTACCGATGCCAGACTTTTGAATGGCATACATAGGGGATTTATTTCTTTGTAGTAAACAATTTAGTAAAACAGGGTATAGCAAAAGATTGTCTTTGTTTTGGTTTCAGACATAGATGAACTGATCATCAAAAGTACACATCTAAAGCACAGTGCTTTAACTGATCAATTATAATCCCCTCTGCCATTGTTATTCTGTCAGGCTATCAGTCAGCGACAGTCAGGGGTGATAGGATATAGAGCATGACAGAAGATGACTTGTGGACCAGTTCACAGGTAAGCTCTCGCTATCTCTGGGCTGCTGTGGCAGGGTGGGGCTCTTCAAGTCTGCATGCAACGAGAGGCTTCCACTGTGTGGGTGGCTAAGAGAGCAATCTAAAGGAATTTTGCAAAGAAAACTTGGTTTTCATCCTCGGTGAATTACAAAGACATACAAAGTGCCAATCAGTCATGTCTGACATAGTAAATGTCTGTTTGCTAACAGCGGAGGCCAGGTTCACAGTAAACTCGTTAACACTGCTCAACGGCTCTTCCAATTGGCTGAGGATAAGCCCGAGTGTGCATCTGATAGGGCAAAGGAAAAGGGTGATCACTTCATTCCGGCCCCAGATGAAACACGCGACTGAGAAACATGATATACGTAAACACGGAACATGCGCAAGGGCTAAATACAGTACATCAGCACATCGATGTTTCTGGTGCTTTGTGAGAACATCAAGCATGACAGTTACGGTCTGCTATGATCCTATTATGACAGCTTTGAACGTCAATGAAAGGAAAAGATCCAATGTTATGTCTGTGAAGCAAGTCATATATAGCGAGTGATTTTTCTTATGGGTCGTTTTAAACGCTGCAATTACATTTTCCTCCCTCTGGCCATTTTCTAATAGCCTGTTTTTTTAGAATATATGAGCATGCAACAAAATCGTTCAGCACTTTTTGTCTCAGCACACTCCTAATAGGACAATGATAATTACCTTGGTGCCAATCTGTTATTATTACCCCTTTTTAAAAGATTGGATGTGTTCATTTATTCATAAATCAGTACTTTAGGTCGAGAACAGAGTGTACCAGGGTTAAACTGTAGTGTAGGAGGGCAGAGAGGAACAAGCATAGGCTTGTGATGTCTCTTTATTAAAAGCTGATCCAAACTATTTTTTAATGGCAACTATCTTTCTCATTTACAGCATTTACTGCATATATTATATGAATTGCATATGTATTTATTCAGCACTTTCTCTTTCTAGAGTATAATTAAATGTAATCAGAATACATTCCTATATGTTCAGTTTCAACCATTTAAAGTTTCAATGTTTTAGAATTGTAAAATCCCTACAATGAGTCTTAGCAATTGTGCTTTAGACTGATCAAAAGGACAAAGACTTCCCGATTTAAATATGCATATCTGGACAGCCTAATCTAGACATATGGCCCAGATGTAAAACACTGTTCAAAGGTTGGTAATGTTTTTGAAAAAAAAACAACCTTTTTTTAAGCTCACCAAAGCTGCATTTCTTTGGTCTACAATACAGCAAGACAGTAATATTGTAAAAATATTATTACAACAATTTATTTATTTATTTTAAAACGTAATTTATTCCTGTGAGGCAAAATTTAATTTTTAGCAGCCATTACTCCTGTCTACATGTCTACATCCAGTGCCACTTGATCCTTCAGAAAACATTTTAATATGCTGATTTGGTGCTCAAGAAATATTTCTTCTTATTATCAATGTTGAAAATATAGTTGCTTTTTATTTTTGTGGAAACTGCTACATTTTTTTTTTTCAGAATTCTTTGATGAATCGAAAGTCCAAAATTAAGTTATTTAAAATAGAAATCTTCTGTAAACTTATAAAAAATTTTATGGTCACTTCTGATTAATTTTATGCAACCTTGTTTAATAAAAGTATTCATTTAAAAAAAAAAAAAAAAAAGTGTACAGAGCATTTGGCGTGAAAATGAATGATAACAAATAACCCCTTGATTATTTAGATGTGGAGCAGACAACAGCTGATGTTTGTTCAGGAGTTTCTTTCATCCACAACACTGTTATGGTGCTTTTTTCCCTCTTTCAGAATAGGAATTTCAAAATATGGGTTGATCAAAGAATGAGTTGTTTTGAACATTGCAGTAAGGATGGGGGTTTGATGTCATTGGGGCTGAGTAAACAGAATTATAATGAATGCAAAAAGTGAAATGAATGCATTTTTTTTTTAATGCATCTAACAAAACCATATGAAGGTCGAAATTCTTGTAAATAATTTTGAGACATTTACCTGAAAGTAAGTGGATTCAGTAACTGCTCACAATTATTATTTTTTTATTAATGATTCATTGAAAGAGTCATGTGATCATGTATCAGGCTACACTGCACTACTACAAAAAAATAAAAAAAAAAACCCAAAAGGCATGTTTTCTTCCCAGTTCCCAACTGTGCTGTAAATAGACTTCTCTTTTTAATCACACCACATTCAATTCAGAATGCAAACACAGCATTCACAACTTTAACATGGCTCTATAGAGTCTGCAGCAGCATTGTAAACAGAGCAATAAACACTAGGGGTGTAACGGTACGCAAAAATCACGGTTCGGTACGTACCTCGGTTTTAAAGTCACAGTTCGGTTCATTTTCGGTACAGTAAGGGAAAGAAATGCAAACATTAAACTGCAGGTTGTTTATTACTATAAACTTTTTAACTATTTGTTTACACATATTAAAAATACTTTTTTAATAAAATATATATAAAATAAAAAAAGAATAGGAAATAAAATACTGCTGCAAAGTTCTCCACTAAATAAAATACTCTCAGTCTCAAACCAATATCATATAATAAAATATAATTAAAAATAAAAATAAATAACTATGATTACAGTACAGCATTACCAATCCCAGCTTGTAGGCCTGCTCATATTTTACAAATATATATAACTTTTCCAAAGTGTAAAGTGCAGCATGAACAGTTTCAGTTTTTAGACCTGCTCAGATTTTGTTATTGCGTTGGACCCATCGGAATTAAGAGCAAAGGTCTGTTTAAATGCCAATGGGAGCTGCGTTTGAATTACAATCGTTTTTTTCCTAGTTGTAGTGATGTTCACACTCGCGTGATGCCTTTTGAAAATCTTAGGCCGGTGACACACTGGCATATTGCACCTGTCAAACATAGTCTATTTTGCCGTCAATACTGTTGATGGTGTCCTTTATCAGTAGGCTTTATATTTATATTTATATTTATGCAACATGAAGTATAGATATTGTTGTCGTGAAGACAAGATCCTGGTCTGTCTGCGCCTCCCTCTATGTCACCTACAGTAGCGGTAGCGCGCTAGCGCCGCGTCAGGCACGATTCTGGTGTGTAAAGAAAGAAAACGCGAAGCAGCCATCACGCAACTGACACGCAGCAGAAACGCCACACTCACACCACACAGCCAGTGTGTCACCGGCCTTAGAATCAGCTGCAGGGCGGGATTTGCGCTGAACGCGGAAACTTAATATGTTCATTTGGAAACACGAAAATGTATATGTTCCGCACACAAAATATTGCATTCGGTCATTCGGTACACTCGTGCACCGTACCGAAAGCCCTGTACCGAAACGGTCCGGTACGAATACACATACTGTTACACCCCTAATAAACACTGAAGTGCTCTGTGAAGAAAGAGTGTGTCAGATTAATGAGACTAAAGAATGTAGAATAATTAAACTTCCTGCACCAGCCTAATTTCACACCACTTAAACTGCTCAGCATTTCATCCCTCTGCTTTAAAAACCTTTACATTTTACTTTAACTACTGCCTTCAAGTACATTGACTCTGGCAAGAGCTATGCAACATCCGAAATTCAAGGAACTGCCTTTCCAAGAACCAAAGACCTGTCTTCTGGGTAACTTTAACCACAGGCAGTGTCACGTCATAAAACTAACAGTAAATGTATTACTAACTGCCAACAAATGTATTGTAATCATGGGAACAACACACTATATTCTATCTGAGTAATAAGCAGTTGATGTGCTTTATATCACCTACTGAAACCAATTAATAACCAATTGTAGCTCAAAAGTGCAAGGATTGGACTTTTTAGCAGAGTTTTTACATTTTAAAAAGACATTCAGTATTATTCAGTATAGAATATTTAGCATTTTCAGAGTTAAATTTACATTTAACTAAATACATTTTCTGATTTTGAGGTTACAATGTTTTATGCTTTTGCAATATTAAACCACAATAGATTACATTTATGTTTTAATCAGAAAAAAAAAGTCTTTCACATCAAAATGGAAACAAATTGCTAAAATTTGGTCAATTTCATGTATGTAATGTATGTAAAAAATGTATGTAACTGTTTGAATAAGCATTCAAGCTGGTATCTATTTAGCATATGCAGTAGTAATTCTGTATCTAAAGAGATTGAGCTCAATGTTCTCCAATGGACAGCCAATTAAATATTATTTTATCCATTGCTTGCTGTGTTTTTTGATTAGGCTACCTTTTGTTGCTTGGAGTTTTTTTTTTTTTTTGTTCCCAATGCAACAATGACTCACCGGTGATGATATGCATGTAGTTTTAAAGGGAATGACTACTTATGAAATCTCTTTATATTATATTTATTTTATATAACTTTACAGAGACCTGATTGCACTTTTAAGGCATAATCAAGAAGGACAAAATAGGTGACATCTAAAATGTAACTGTAAACATTAAAAGCATTTTTACAGGTTTTTTCAATCTTATAGACTGCCTACAGCTCTAATCTTTATCACAGTTGAATAAACACATGTAAAGCATGAAGTTGGACTTTCCAAAGCACTATTTTAGATGAAAGCTGATCCTTGAATGTTTCTGTTACAGCCTGTAGTACTTTCTGCTATTGTTGAAACCGCACAACTGACCTTCTGAACTAACAAAAATGCTGCTGAAGTTACTGAATATCTGTAAAAGCAAATATAATACAATTTAATACGATTTAAAGAGGACTCAAAAACAGAAAAAAAGATATTGTGCCAAGTTAAATGTAAATGTGGTTCTCTGTCTTATTTCTGTTTTAATATTTCAAAATGCTTTCCAAACTCTAGGGACAATTTTCTCTCACCATTTTTAAGACGGTTGATTGTGGTTTTGTTTGAGCTCTGACCCTGAGCTCACCATAAAGACATATGCAAATAGAACAGATTTTGAATGAAATAGAAAACTGAAAGGCAGTTAGGACTAGAACACACTTTGCAATGCTATAGGCAGTTTAAAAATCTAACCTTTTCAGTGGTTTGTTTGTTTGTATTTAATGTCATTCCAGCTTCTGTGGCTTTTTACATGGCGAGAAATATTATGGCTGAATTATATCATGTTATTGGGACTAATTTCATACAGCTTATTCATTGTATGTCGATAGATACTTTTTCAGAGAGAATTTCAAGCCTAAAATGAAATTAATTCTGTTCCAAATGCATACTTTTTTTCTTCCATGGAATGCAAAAGGAGAAATTTTTAAGAAAAACACACAATAATTTATTAGATTTGTGTGTGTGTGTGTGTGTGTGTGTGTGTCTCTGTGTGAGAAAGCAATTGAAATTCAAGATCATGCCATTCACTGATAATCGTCCGCTCACGAGTCATGAATGCATCTCTGAGTAACCAGATTACTCATTTTCATGAACAAATCATCCAAGAACAAATCAGTTTTGTGAACTAAATGAATACAATGACTTAAAAATCCAGATTAATTCACAAATCACTAAATATTCTCTCTTCTACTTCTTCCACAGACTGCTTCTCTCATGAACACACCAAAGAAAACTAGGTGTATGTACAACATTTCCAATAGTTTTTTTTGGCCTTTTTTTAGCTTGTAAAAATTTAGTTCCCATTCAGTCTTATAAAAAAAAGAGACTAACGCAAAAAAAAAAAAAAAAAAAAAAAAATTATATATATATATATATATATATATATAAATTAATTTTTCTTTTTGTGTTAGTCAAAAATTGTTTTTTTACGAAATGCAAAATTAATTGTGACTGACTGCTGCTTCTAGATTAGGTTTGCCCTTTGCTTTTGAGAGCGCTTTCTTTTAGAGGCCATGCAAAAAGAAAGAAAGAAAGCGAGAAAGACTTAGCTGCCAACATTTTTTTACTCCCACCCACCCAGATATATTATGTGTGTATATGTGTGTGTTTCTGCATTCTTATCAAACACCGAAAGAGTGAAATGCAGCACCTCTTCAGAGATCTGACTGCTGTGCGCCGTCTGTCTTTCCAGGTCTCTCCTAAGCAGTGTGTTCTGTTTCTCCAGCTGCAGAACCCTTCGTGCCAAGTGAACACTACACACACACATTCAGAAACCTATGATTAGAGTCACGCAGACAAGAAAACAGTCAGTAAACTCAAAGATGAGCTTCTGGTTTTCAAAGACGAGTGACCTCCTCAGACTTCACCTTTGCTTCATTCTTCTCTTGGCAGTTGTTGGAATGTTTGCACCATAACCATATGAAAACAGCACCCTCTCTGCCTCATCTTCATTTTCCACTACAAAAAATCAGAAAAAGTATGTTTAAGAGCAAGCATGTCTAGACCACCCAGCTAGTATCGTGGCCAGAAGGGAGAGCACTAATAGGACTTTAAACAGTTTTCTGTCTTCTTACAATACATACTGTGTAGGAAAGTTTATGTGTGAGTGAAAAATGTTGATGTGGTGTTTAAACAGATTAAAAAGAGAATGAGGCTTAGAGACCCAGGAGCAAGTTTTTACAACCAATTAAAAAAACAAAAACATAAGGGTCAATAACAATTAAGAATCTCCAAAATAAAGAATAGGATGAATCGTGTGTCAAGTTCAAGCAGCAACCTCCCGCTCTTTCTCGTGAAGCCTACACGGAAGTGACTCAAACTGCAATTCATCGACTGGTCGCTACACGCTGGCTCCAAAAGGGAGTCAGTCCCATGGACACCCCATGTCAAAATGCCCAACTTTACAGCAGAAAAAAAAATAAAAACGTTTACAGGCTGGTACAATAAGTGCTTTAAGTCTATATAGCAAATTTTTCCCTTCATGACAACTGTGAGGGGGGGTGAATTTTTTATAACTCATTCATTCTAATTATTTTTAGCCTTAAAGTTTTGCATAATTAAGGGCGTGGCCACTTGAGTGACAGGTGGATTGCTGCCTTTTGCCCATTTTCGATTATCCGATGTGCAGCCATGATGGCGACGACCTGCTCCGCCCACTTTGAGCTTCTAAAACGCTCTTTAGGAATCTATGGATGACATCACAGACACTACGTCCATGTTTTTATACAGTCTATGGTCAAGTCACTAGAAATCCATGTTGGTTTTATAACATTTTAAAAATCTTTTACAATTTTCTCAATAAATTTTACTTTATTGTGTACACATTTTATTCTGTATTTTTTTTTTTTTTTTACAAATATTATTCATATATTATTAATATTTATATTTTGATTTTCGGATCTCCCCTAATACACTTTTTACTTTATGGTCCAAATATCAAAATGAGACTTAATTCAGAAATGAAAAACAGGTTCATGATGTCTATTCAAGTCATTGAATGTATTCAAGTCATGTGTATTCAACATTTGAATGTACTTTTCAAAGGATTGCATCCAGTATCAACCTGCATTCCTTGCACTAGGTATTCTTTTTTTATGTTTGATCTATGCAGATTTGATGACGTTAAAAACCTGTTATTAACTTGATGAGAACCTGTTGTTTTTAAAACCTGGCTAGGCCAGCCTTTAGCATCACCTCAGTTCAGTGTCAGCATATTCACTGACGTTTAGAAGAAGGTTGTTTAAGGACAAGCACTGGGGCTGTTTTGTCAAACAGTCTTCAGGTCTGAATGAGTATGACATTCTGAACATGCAAAACTATAAAAAAAAAAAACCTCAGCGTATTTAACATGCTTTGAATTTTTACATGTAATGGGATTGATTATAGTAGTAAACAATTTTTGCATTGCTCACATGTGATTTTTTGCAGAACAACTGTCTCATGATTAATCATAAAACAGACTCGTAATGACATCCTTAAAACTACAGAATCATATATGGAGAAATAAGACCCTCGGGTAAGAATTTCAGGAAGACTTGACCAAACAAACTCCTAAACTGCAGTGTTCAACCTCGCTGATGTGCTGGTCTGATCTTATCTTTGGTCTTCCATTGCAATGACTGAATCGGTCTCTAGTCTTACTCTCTGCAGCCTGCATGGTAACATCATCCAGCTCCTTTTCCAATCGCTCGTATGTCTCCAGTCGCGCTTGCTTTTCAGAATTCTGGGCTTGCAATTCAGTGATGCGTTTCTCTGATGATGTCTGTAGCCCATAGAACTCTTTTGTTAGAACCTACAGAAGCAAATCAAAAGAGGGACAAAGATAACAACAGATATTGAGTAACAAGGGTGGTGTCATAACATCGTGTTCAAATAAGTTTAATGATGATGACAAATACAGTCCTTATTCTATGAGGCTGGCATGGGGTTCAACCCTTGTCTGGTGTCTAAATGATCAGAGATTCAGTGTGAAGCTCATTACAAGAATTATACAATCAGATTAAAACCTGATATTGGAAGAGTTAAATCAAAAGGTAATGATTAATTAATGGATCGCCCAAAAATAACACTTCTATCATCACTTATCCTCATGCCATTTCAAAGACTTTCTTTTCTTAGTGGAGTACAGGAGGAAATTCTTTTTTTAAGAATGTACTGGTCTTTCCATTGGGATCCAAAAAGTAAAATGACCAAAAAACTCCTCATGCAAATCATTTGTATGCAAGCACCAGTATTAACATTTTTGTACAACATGAAAAGTTGATAATAAATTTAAAGAATCAAAAATGTAATGTAAGATTTTTTATAGATTTCATAATATTAAACTCTGACACTATTTTGTCTGAAACACTAAAACAACAATAAAAAGTGAAAATGAAACAACAAAACGTTCAACTGTTTTAAGTAAATGGAGGTATCTAAAAAGTAATGTCTGTTATATTCACTATAAATGTACAGTTATGAAAGATTCATGGGGAGATTTAATTGCTTCATATTATAAACAGGGTTATGAAATTATTGATGTTTTTATAGAATAACTTGTTAGATCACAGGTTTATCTTTATGCTTTCTTTTAATTTAAAATGTTAACAAATTGTTGAATTACGTATCTAATATCCATTATCCACTGATACCAATACTTTTCTTAATGAAATAACCAATATAAAACTTTGAAGACTTAAAAAAAACCTGTATGACTTGAGAAAGCACTTTCATGTAGTTTGCTATCATTTTGGAGCTAGTCCCATTTACTTCATTATATGGTAAAAAGACAGCCAGTAACTTCAGTATTTCTTGTGTTTCTTGGAAAAATCAATCATGCTGGTTGGAAATGGCATGAAGTTGTTGTAAATTATGACAAAATGGAGAAGTAATCCTTAACTACTAAGCATTTAACAGGTTTCAACATGCAATGAAGCTAAATGAAATCACTTTGTTCATTTTCATCTTTTCCATATGGATTCTATTTTATAGTGCCTTGCCTCCAGTTTTTTCTGATGTTTCTCACACTCAATTTGACAAAGGCTGAGGTTCCTGGCCGTCTCCTCCTGGACCATCTGGGAACGCTCCAACTCAAACTTTTTCAGTTTCACCTGGTTAAGCAGTTCTGCCACCCTGCTGTCTGAACTCAGCTGCAACTGCCTGAACCTGGACAAAAACACAGACACAAGTGAATCTGCACTCATTCTGCACACTGTCCATCAAGAAAACAGTGAACACTTTTTACTTTTAAGACTAACTTTGCATGGGAAAAGTTTGCAGAATCGTTGTTCTTTAAAATTAAACAAAATGTAAAAAGTTTACACAACCAGCTGTTATGGCTGAATATTCAGCATCATTACTCCAATCTCCAGGATCACATGATTCTTCAGTAACCATTCTTAAGTACTGATTTGCTGCTCAAGAAACATTTATATCACAGTTGAGGTTATTCAGTTATACAATCACAGCTGTGCTGCTTAGTAGTTCCTATTAGTTTCCTTGATGAACATAAAGCTCAAAAGATCATCATTTATCATCAAAGCTATTATTACTATTATTATCATCAATGTCAAAAAGAGTCTTGCTGCTTTACATTTTTGTGGAACCTTTCTTTGTCCAGGATTCTGCAATAAATAGACAGTTCAAAAGCACAGTATTTATTTGAAATAGTGTTAACTGTCATTTAAACTGTGATTTATTAGGGTGATGCCAACATCAGATGCAGCCGCCTCTAACATGCAAAGTGTATTTCCTCGGGCAGAAAGTTACCGATTTATCTTGAAACCCCAAGATGCAACATGCCCAAACAGATTGAGTATGTTTGCCTCCTCCTACATTTATAGCCATGTCTCTGAAGGATTAAAACATTTCGGAGAGCTCCAGGGGGTTTGGTTGAAACCGTGACCACACCCATGGAGGGGCCAAACTGGCAGGTCAAGATTTTCCTTTTGTTTGTGCATTGTCACCAACATCGAGCCAAATGTAGGCAGTTTTGTAAAGAATACAAAGGATATGACATCATAATGGTGACCAACACCTAATGTAATAATTGTGACCAATTGTATGTAATTGGACAACTCCCATCATACATTATGGAGTAAGACTGGATATTGTTAAGCTATTTATTGGCTTAAAGTATATTAAACTTATTTATGTACATAAATTCAGGCAAAAAGGGAGTGTGAGGAAGCTTTTGGAACAGTATGTTGTAAGGAGCGGTTGTCTGATAAATATACAGTGGTGCTTGAAAGTGTGTGAACTATATTCCTACTTAAATATGACCCAAAAGATCATTAGATTTTCACAAGTCCTGAAAGTAGACAGAGAATCCAATCAAACAAATGAGCCAAAACTATATACTTTGTCATTTATTTATTGAGAAAAATTATCCAGTTTTACACTTTCAATATCTGTTGTGACCCCCTTTTGAAAGATTAACTGCAGCTAAACTTTTCTTGTAAATTCTGATCAGTCCTGCACAACAGCTTGTAGGAATTTTAGCCCATTCCTCCGTAGTAAACCACTTAAACTCTGTGATTTTTGGTGGGTTTCCTCCTATGAACTGTTTGCTACAAGTCCATCCAACATTTCAATTGGAATCAAGGTCTAGACTTTGACTCCTTTGACTTTTGCCATTCCAAAACATTAACTTACTGACATTTTCCTTTACAACTTGCTGGTATTATTCAGAAATCACTGTTCCATCAATGATGGCAAGGTGTCATGGCCCAGATACAGTAAAACCATGATACTACCAGCACCATGTTTCACAGATGAGATAAGGTTCTTATGCTGGAACACAGTGTTTTCCTTTCTCCAAACATAACGCATCTCATTAACCCCAAAATTTTGATTTTGGTCTCATCCGTCCATTAAACTTTTCCCCAATAGCCCTCTGGCTTGTCAATATGATCTTAAGCAATGTTCTTTTTAGAGAGCAGTGGCTTTCTACTTGCAACTCTGCCATACACACCATTGTTGTTCAGTGCTTTACTGATAATGGACTCATGAAGATTAAAATTAGCCGATGTGAGAAAGGCCTTTAGTTGCTTAGAAGTTACCCCAGGGTCCTTTGTAACATTGTGGACTATCACTTCTGGAAGGCAACAATGGTTGTGAATTTCCTACAATTTGTACACAATCTCTGATTGTAAATTTTGTGAATTCCAAATCCTTTAGAGATGGTTTTGTAACATTTTCCAGCCTGATAAGCAACAATAACTATTTTTCTTAGGTCCTCATAGATCTCCTTTGTTCACACTTCCACAAACATGATCAAACTTTGATAGATCCCTGTTCTTTATTAAAAAAAAAAAAGAAAAAGAAAAAGAGCACACCTGACAGGCAATCCATTAATAGAGAACACCTCTGAACTAATGGACTCTAATTTCCCTTCAAATTAGCTGCTAATCCTAGAGATTTTGCCACACATAGATATGTGATATTGGATCATTTTCTAGAAAAACTAAATGACAAAGTATAATTTTTATACTATCATTGTCATTGTCTCTATTGTTTAATTAGGTTTTCTTTGTCAACTTTCAGGATTTGCGCGAAAATCTGATGATCTTTTGGGTCATATTTATGGAGAAATACAGCAAATTTTAAAGGATTCACAAACTGTCATTTACCACCATTTATGTTTGCGACATTTACTTTGCTACATAGACATCTTGTCATCTTGGAATCACACCTGCAAGTATATTTGACAACTGCAAGAATATTATTTTTTGCTTCATTCTGTTTCTCGGCATGACGCAATGCAATGCAAGATAAATTTTTATTCCTCCTCCCCCCACATAAATTTGTAAGCCCAAAATAGAGTTGCTGGACAACATGTCCACAGACCGTAGACTCGACCTCTCAAGAGCAGGGTAAAGCAGCATCTGTCATTTTTGCCCTCGATCGAGCTTCTCTGTGAATGCGAGCAATCCGTTCCCCGAGGCTGAAAAACGTGGGGTATGCCCAACAACTGTGTGTAGCATATCTGCTGGTATGCTAGGCATGTGGCTGGAGCTCAGTGACACCGTATGCCTCTCACATGGGCAAATAAGTGCTGCCCACTCAGGAGAAAGAGGAGGGGCAACAAACTGCACTTCTAGACACTCATATAACCTACCACAATAAAGAAAGACGCATCTTAAAGTGTAGAGATAACAAAAGAGAGAATACAGATAACAGCAAAAGAGGAAAGAGAGGCAGGAGCAAAAAAGAAAGAGAAAGTGATAGTAAAGTTAAGAAAAAAACATTTAATAAACCACAAGATTTTTGCCACTTTGACAAATAGTGCCCATTTTCAAATATTCTGTAAATTTCAATTTGAGTACCGTAATGCAAGTCTCATTTAAAAAAGCAATTTTATAAACAGCATATTTTCTAGCACTAATTTGCAATAGAAATGTTTGTTTATCTGTTATTTATTTGTAATCATCCATGCCATCTTTCATGGCTACCTTAATGGCAAAATTTATAATAAAATAAATTATATTTAAACCACTTACCAAAAAAAGTTAACCACTTATCATAACCAGTTTTGAGAAATAACGATTAAATTCTAGACAATATGGGGATGTCATTCGTCTATGCTTGTTTTTACAGAGAAAGTGAAAAGAAAGTAAAAAGAAAGTGACACAAACTTGCACTTGGTTACCAAAAAAAAAAAAAGAAACTTGATATTTAAAGAATCCTGAACAAAATATAATACGTATCATGGTTTCCACAATAACATTGTTAGTGTTTTCAACACTGATAATAATAAGAAATATTTCTTGAGCAGCAAACCAGCATATTACAGGGGTCCTCAAAATATAGGAGACTGCGGTCTGGTTCTGGACACTAGCTTAGTTTCAAATTAAACAGTTCAAATAGAAACAATGTCTCACAATATTACTGCATTGATCAAATAGCTACAGCCTTGATGAGCATAACAGACTTATTTCAAAAACATTACCAAATATTACAGAACCCAAACTTTTTAACGATAGTGTAGCTACACCTACACTAGGTTTACATTTAAAGTATGGATTTTTCAAGCCTTTGCTTCAACGGTCTATGTTTTGGCTGCAGGCATGAACCAGTAGAGTGTACCAAAATGCAAATACTCGTCTTTTTTCTTTTCTAGCCAGTTTAGCATGTTTTACCAGAGCTCAAATGCTAAATTAGCCTTTCAGTGAGCCTTGACGGAGCTGTGGCAACTCAATGATTATTTTCTTTAATTCTGGTCATGTCATCTATTTGTTTACATTCGTCTATCACAGTCCAGTGTCCAGAACCAATACTGTCCTGATCTTGACAGTGTAGACACAAGGATTCAACTGCATTGCATCACAATGGAATGACTAACAAAGGCATGTTCGGCACCTCTGTCCGACAGGCTTTAAAACTGTTGGAATATATACTGTACGACAAATTCCTCCTTAAGAACCCAGGCTCCAAAAGTAATTATAGCACTCATAACCAGGAGGACAACAATTTGACTTTGACTGTTTACTTGTCATTGACAGGCATTTATTAATTATATAAGAACTAATGTTCAAGAACACACAAAGGTTGAAATATGCCTCCCTACAACTTGTAAAGTTGTTGATTATCATACACAGACATCAGAGTAAAAAACAGGACTACACCCACTTTTACTTACAGTGACAGTATATGGACATGTCTATCATCACTTAACTCGAAGATTAGTTGATTTGTCCTTAGAGGAATCCAGTCAAGCCGGAAATGTTTGACTTCAAGAAAAAACAAGCAAAACATAAAAAAGCCCTGAAGAAAGGTCCTTTTCACAGATTTACAAACGCACGCAAAGGCTAGAACAGCGTTAACGCCACAGCTCATCTCTCTATATATATATATATATATACTTATATATATATGTAATTTATTCCTGTGATGCAAAGCTGAATTTTTAGCAGTGGGTACTTCAGTGTCACATGATCCTTCAGAAACCAGTCTCATATGCTGATTTGCTGCCCAAAAGACATTCATTATTATCAAGTTGAAAACAGTTGTGCTGCTTAATATTTTAGGATTCTTCATTAATTTTAACATTTAAAAGCAACAGTGTAATAGTGGGCAAAGGAGGCAACAGTAGTAATATATTGAAACATTTACTAACAAAATACAACATCCACCTCAAGCAATGCACTGTATTATGTCTCCCGGCTCCAACTGCAACTCGTGAGACACATTCACATCAAATGTTCATTCCCTAGAGTTACAGTACACTCATGAGCACTGCACATTTTTGCAATCACAAAACTGCATTATTTGCGTGCGTTTTAAAGCCTTGCCGGTTAAAAGTTGAATTCACGTGCTGTTCTAAAGTGTTTATTCAGCGCACGTACACCAGAGGCGTCCGTACACGGTCAAACAGCACCTGATTACTTGGTTATCTTAGTTAGCGACTGATTGCGCTAATACTTCCTAAAACACACAAGGTTCACAGATAAACACAGTTAATTATGTCTTAAGTGAAAGTAAACAGATGAGAGAAAAACAGATGCGTGTAGCTCTTAAAGGGACAGTACTAAACATACTGCCGCTTGTCATTAAAGGCATAATTCACCCAAAAATGTTTATTCTGTCGTGTTGTGCCAAACCTCTAATCATTTTTATTTATACTTGTGCTGAACACAAAAGAATATATTCTGAAGAATGTGGATAACCAAACAGTTGCTGGTCCATTTTGAATTTGATAGTAGGAAAAAGAAAATATGGAAGTTACTGGGGACCAGCAGTTTGGTTTCCCACATTCTTCAGAATAACTTTTGATGTTCAACAGAAGAAACAAACTCATTCAGGTTTAAAACAACTTGAGAGTGAGTAAATGATAACACAATTTTCATTTTTGGGTGGACTATTCCTCTAATGTTAGTAACATAAAACACAAAGAAAAATAACTCACTGCTCTTGCCTGAAGAACTTTAATAAAGTTGCTAAAGTTCAGCAGTAATAAAATAACTTGATATTTTAATCAACTTTTCACTTTTGCACCAAATATGATTTGATAACAGTATCATAAAGTATCGGTATCGATAAACAATATCGGTATCAATAATACGCAATCGATACCCACCCTAATCCTGATTTCAAAATGCAAAGAAGGTACGGCATCTTTGCATTACTCACATATTTCACTGGTGTATTAAAACTGTATGATTCACACATTCAGCCGTCATTCTTCTTTCCACTGAATGATGATTTGGCAAGAATTCCTGCACATGTATTTGCTCAATAGTGTTTTTTATTGAGTAAATGTCAATCAGAATATAAAGACAGCTAGAGATTGTCACGCACATGTGAGAGGTTTGTATGAACTTACTGGTCTAAGAGTTGATCATATTTGGCTTGGGCATCTCTTTCTGCATTCAGTGCTCTGTCTTTCTCAATAACAGCATTATCTCGGGTTTCACGAAGGTTTCTGGAAGAGTAATTAACACATTTCCTGACACAATACTGTATATTATGTAGCACAGGTTTAAGTTAAGTGTGTTTTAAAGCCTTGACACAATATGAACAATGATCGTTCAATACTGGTTCATTTCACCATTCATTTGTTACATGTAAAAAGCAAACATGCAAACCCCATCCTTCCACTGATATTTAACAAATAAGTCATTTTAATGCAGACAGATGGCATAAATACAGTTAATAAGGAATTATAGTCCCACAAAAGTGGAGAAACAATTTGTAAAATGTGGAGGCTGACATGAAATGAGACATGTGCCAATTTACAAAACAACTTACAAGGATAATGTTGCTCTGATACAGTGTACAGAAAAAAATACATTGTGGTAGCGCAAGAGTAAAATAAAGCATGCAGCAGTGTTAGATTTTAATTAAGGCTATGCAATATGGACACGATCAATTTAGCAATTTCGATTTTAATCAAGATTTTGACACGCTTTACAGTCATAAATGCATGCAGTATAAATTTGAAAACTATTTCCAAAAGAAAACGTACTCGGTTACTAAACGTAACCTCGGTTCTCTCTTTTCGCTACGGGAAAAGTCTCTTTTCACGAAATACTGAAGCAAAAAATTATCCTTAATTTTGTATTTTTGTAAAGCGCATTTGCAGCAGTACACAGCCATAGGCGAGACGGCTCGTTCGCTCATTGGCTTGTTCTGCGGCAACTGCACAGCCTATCGAGCGCGGGCTGATGCAACAGCGCCCTTCTTGCCACTTCCCGCCGAAACAGGTGTGGCCCAACCTATAAAAGGAGCTCTAAAAGGCTGACTCACCTGATTTATTTCATCGCCGAAGCGAACCAGAGTGAATCGTGCGCACGGCAGAGAACGCAGTACTCGTTCGCTCTTCTAGAGAGAACCGAGGTTACGTTTAGTAACCGAGTACGTTCTCTTACGAGAGCTCTCTCGTACTGCGTCTTAGCTAAGACGCTACGGGAACCCAATGCAAAACGCCGTGCGCGCAGGGATAACACACCAATAAACCTGAAGCAACGCCCAGGATTTACAGTGCACAGTCACCTGAGGGACTCAAAGAGAGTCCAGGACAGAAAAGGGGGAAAGCCCTCCGTCCCATATCTAGCAGCATCCGTAGATGCGCCAATATGACATCACACAGTCGAGGCAAAGCCTGACCAATGTGGCAATGCGGGTCTTACGCAATACTGCCCATATAACAGTCGGCAGCGCATAGCGCTCATGAACTCAGAATTCCCCTCAGGGCCCTGATTCGACTATACCGACAGCAGCCTTGCTTGCAAGGCGGGAACCTCCAGGTTATAGAACCTGATAAATGTAGACGGCGAGGCCCAACCTGCCGCCATACATATATCCTGCAAGGAGATCCCAGTAGACCACGCCCACGACGAGGTGACGCCTCTTGTGGAGTGTGCTCTGACGCCTCTTGTGGAGTGTGCTCTGACGCCCAACGGGCACTGAAGGCCCCTGGAAGCGTAAGCTAACGCTATGGCGTCAACTATCCATCTGGATAGAGTCTGTCTCGAAACAGCCATTCCCTTGAAACGTCCACCGAGCGAGACAAACAGCTGCTCCGTCTGCCGAAAGGCAGCAGAGCGAGACACATAAGCTCTTAAAACCCTGACAGGGCAAAGAAGACTCGAGTCTCTATCCTCTCCTGACACCGGCAGGGCTGACAGGGCAATAACCTGAGCCCGAAATGGCGTGTTGAGGAATTTCGGCACATAACCGTGCCTAGGTTTGAGTATGACCCTTGAGTCATTAGGCTCCAAGCACGACTGGCTCACAGAGAGCGCGTGCAAATCACCCACACGCTTCACCGAAGCGAGAGCCAACAAGAATACTGTCTTGAAAGACAGATGCTGAAGGCTAACCGATTGGATAGGCTCAAAAAGGGGGACCCTTCATGGCCTCCAAATCGCCACGAGGTCCCACATAGGGACTGACGGAGGTCTGGGAGGATTCAGCTTCCTAGCTCCTCTGAGGAACCGGATGACCAAATCCTTCCTTCCTATTGACTGACCGAGCGCTGTTTCAGAACGCTGCGATGGCCGCCACATAAACTTTGAGCATGGATGGGGCTCTGCCCTTATCCAACAGCTCCTGTAGGAAGGAGAGAACTTCCGTCACCTCACAACTAAGGGGTGAATATCCTCGAGCTGTGCACCAGCTGGAGAACACCGACCACTTCGAGGCATACAGACGCCGTGTCGACGGAGCTCTAGCCTGAGTGATGGTATTCAGCACTCCCACTGCGAGATCAGCGGGTAACCGTTGAGCGCCCACACATGGAGGGACCACAACTCCGGTTGAAGGTGCCAAATCGAGCCCCTGGCCTGCGAGAGGAGGTCCCTCCTCAACGGTACTGGCCACGGGGCGACATCTGCTAACTGCATCAAATCTGGGAACCATGGTTGGTTCCTCAAAAGAGGTGCTACAAGCAGTATTGAACATCTCGTTTCTCTAACCCGTTCTATCACCTGCGGAAGGAGGGAGACGGGAGGGAAAGCATAAAGCGGGCAGCACGGCCATTCCCGTGACAGCGCACTTTCGTTCTTGGAAAAGAACGCAGGGCAGTGAGCGTTTTCATGGGACGCGAAGAGGTCCACCTCCGCCCTGCCAAATCTCTTCCACAACAGCCGGACTGTTTGTGGGTGTAGAGACCATTCGCCTGTAGGAACATTGCCTTTGGACAGCCTGTCTGGACCCAGATTCTGTAGCCCAGGCACATGCACTGCCCTCAGCGAACGCATGTCGCGCTGAGCCTAAACCAGGAGGCGTTCCGCTAGCCTGTACAGGTTTAAGGACCCGAGACCGCCCTGGCGATTTTTGTAGGACACCACAGACATGTTGCCCGAACGGACTAAGACGTGGTGATCCTTGATTTGGGGAAAAAAAGCGCATCGGCGCGTTCTCCACTGCCAGCATTTCCAGACAGTTGATATGATGGAGCTTTTCCCGTTCTGACCATAGGCCAAAGGACTGTCTGCCCTCGAGCAGCGCTCCCCATCCCGAAGTGGAGGCGTCCGTCGACACCATCTTCACATTCGGGGAAGTCCCCAGGCTTACACCTGATCGGTACCAACCGTTCGCTGTCCAAGGTGCCAGAGCTGTGACACAGCTCTGATTGACCTTGAGATGCAGCCGGCCAGACGCCCACGCTTTGCGCGGCACCCGCGTCTTCAGCCAGAACGGCAGGGGGCGCATGCGGAGCAGGCCCAGCTGCAGAGCCGGAGATGCTGAGGCCATGAGGCCCAGCATCTTCTGACAGTGTTTGAGCGTCACGGTCGCGCCGCAGCGGAAAGAACTCGCTGCGCGCTGAATGCCCATCACGCGCTGTGGTGACAGCTGCGCCGTCATGGAACACGAGTTCAGAACTATACCCAGAAACAGAATCGTCTGACTGGGGTTCAGCGAACTCTTCGCCCAATTGACACTGAGGCCGAGCTTCTCGAGGTGATCGAGTAAAACGGCCCTGTGGTCCACGAGCTCCGCTCGTGATCGGGCCAGAACCAGCCAGTCGTCCAAATAATCCAGCACTCACATGTCTCTGAGTCTGAGAGGAGCGAGCACTGCATCCATGCACCTCGTAAACGTACGAGGAGCCACGGAGGACTGTAAACTGGTATGCCTGGCCCTCGAAGGCGAATCTCAAATATCGCCTGTGGTTTGACGCTATCTGTATTTGAAAATACGCGTCCCTCAGATCTATTGACATGAACCAGTCCCCTCTGCGAATCTGCGCGAGGAGTTTCCTGGTCGTTAGCATTTTGAAACTGCGTTTCATCAATGCCTTGTTCAGCTGTCTTAGATCCAGTATGGGCCTGAGACCCCCGTCTCTCTTGGGCACCAGAAAGTATCTGCTGTACAGCCCCCCCCTCGCTTTGAGCTTGAGACACGGGCTCTATAGCCCCTTTGCTCAACAGTTTTGACATTTTGGCCCGAAGTATGTGTGCTACTTCTGTTTTGACCGTAGTTTCAACGAGCGCTGAAAAGCACGGAGGGCGTCGGAAAAACTGTAGCGAGTGGCCTCTCTTTATAATGCCTAGCACCCAATCCGAAACCCTTGGAAGCGCTGACCATGCATCTGCATGAATGGCTAAGGGCAGGATGCGAAGCGCGCTCTGTTGACCGGGCAACGGCGGCGCTCGGGTGTGCTGCGCATTTGAGGCGGGGAGCGTGCTGATCACAGCGGGCAGATCGCTCCTCCTCGACCCCGTCCCGGCGCTTGGACTGGGGGAAGGCTGAGCAGGTCCCGTGGGACTCGATATGTCTGCGAGTAACTGTGGGCTGCATATGTGCACATTTACCACTTTCAACTCGCTGTCTGCCTGTGCAGAGAGTACGTGCACGGGCCTCGTTTTTACAGAAGCCACGCGCCGTATGTGACATAGTGTATGTGGGCACTGGGGAGTGGGCACGTTTACTATGCGGCGCGCTCGACCGATCTGTGTCGATCTTATGTGGGCGAGCCCTGTGTGCAGGGCTGTGCTTACATGTGGAGATGGGCACTGAGGAGTGGGCATCGTCACTGCATTTATAGCACCATCGGCCGTGGCCGGACGAGCGTGCACGGGTTTTGTTTTTACAGAAACCACATGACGCGTGTGACATAGTAATTGTGGGCACTGAGGGGTGGGCACGCTTACTATGCAGTGTGCGCGATCGACTTGAGTCGCTTTTATGGGCGCAGGCCCTGTGTGCAGGGCTGTGCTTACATGTGGAGATGGGCACTGAGGAGTAGGCATCGTCATTACATTAATAGCACCATCGGCCGTCGCCGGGACACCAGAAATTACACCTTTTTCGGGAAATATCTGGGTAGCCGTGATAACGGTTTTTGTGTGCAGGCAAGCGGGCAACCGTACAGGCTTGCGCATTGCATAAAACGCTGAAACAGTCACAATCTCTGGAACTGAAACAGCGGCGCGCTTAGGTGAGAGCCCAGCCACAGCGGAACTCGTACACCGGCGCTTCGATGAAGCAGCCATCGTGTGTAGTGCCGACGCAGCGTCATGCAGCATGCATAGATGGCTTTCCTGGGATGGCTTCGGGGGTCCCGGCCTCACCGTAATCCTCTGCCGCGGTCCCCGCGGCGAGGGGCGACGGCCGGTAGAGCGAGAACGGGGGTCTCGAGCTGCGTTGCTGAAGCTGTTGTGATAACGGCTTTTGTGTGCAGGCAAGCGGGCAACTGTGCAGGCTTGCGCATTGCAGAAAACGCTGAGACAGTCACAATTCCTGGAACTGAAACAGCGGCGCGCTTGGGTGAGAGCTCGGCCACAGCGGAACTCGTACACCTGCGCTTCGATGAAGCAGCCATCGTTAGTAGTGCCGACGCAGCGTCACACAGCAGGCTTTAGATGGCAACACCGCTTTTGCCGCCGTCCAGCAGAGGGCGGACAAAGGTGCGTCGCTATCGCCTGTTCCACCGGCGGAAGTGAGTGGTAGTTCCTGTTTTTAGCATCATCAGTGTGGAGAATGCTAGTGAGACAGACGAACGAGTTCGCGCTGAATATGGAGCGTTCCAAGCCTTCGCCACCTCTTCGTGAAGCTCAGGAAGAAATGAGGCGGGCTTTGAGAAGTACGCTCATCCGAAAGGGAAATACCATCCAGCCGGGAACGAGAGGGGGGGCGCTGGTGCAAACCACTCGCGGTCGAGACTCATCGCGGCCAACACGAGCATTCGCCCCAGCTCCTTCTCGATGTCAGCTCGTCTGCTGGGCTTCTGAGCAGAAGGCGCGAGATCCTCGGAGCTCGCCCAGCCCTCACTGCCCGAAGCTAGCAGAGAGCGCGTGTCCTCTTCCCCCGACGCGGCCCTGAGATCGACTTCCTCGGACGACGCGCCGGCAAACCGCGGGCGCTGCCCACCGGGAAGCGATGCAGGGGGGGCCGGTGAAGCAGGGCGAACCGGCGAGCTCGGTTGAGCTGAAGACGGTTCCGGAATCCGCTGGAAGCGATGCTTTTATGGCGCCTCAGCGCAGCGGAGAATGCAGGCTCAGAGAAAAAGGCCAGGCGAGTCCTCAGAGTCACCATGGCAACATCTCGCAGTGGGGGCATCCGCCGTCAGCGAGCGCGAGCGTTGCATGATCTTTACCCAGGCAGGAGACACAGATGACGTACCAGTCTCCCTCGCTGAGTGGGGCTCTGACGATCCGCAGGAAGGCATCTTAAAAAAGATGCGAGCTCTTTTACGAGTGTGTGTCGCAGGGCGAACACACACACACATAAGAACAGCTGGATATAACAGAATTGAAAGGATTGTGAAACGGCAGTGGAAGGCGGCGATGCCAGCAGCTTCGGAATGGCTCGTCATGCTGATATCTTAGCTAAGACGCAGTACGAGAGAGCTCTCGTAAGAGAACCAATGAGAGCTATATCGAAAAGTTGTAACATGTCTCTAGAACACACATAAGTCAAAATAATCACTAAGTAAAGATGTCAAACAAAATGTCTAAACATATGCAAAAAAATAATAATAAAAATAAATAAAAACCGTGTCCTGGGATTTTTTTCTTTTTCTTTTTTTGCCATGCATTGGTCATAGAGCGCACTGTAGCGACGCCTCAGGTGTTGAAATAAATTTGTTATACATTATACAGGTTCACACGTACTCCGTCTGCAGCGTGTATACAGTAAGTTATGTGTACGCGGTTCAGAAGCAGTAACGAGCTGCATTCTGATTGTTTCGGAGAGCATACTGCGGAGGTCAGGGCAGCGGAAAATCGTGCTATAAAGCGATTTAGAAATCGAGCATGCTCAAATCGCGATTTTATTACGATTTCGATTATTCGCACAATTATAATAATTTAAATCAGATATTCTTTAGATGTAGCTACTAGATATTCATTACTTTTTAATGTTAAGATTATTTTGTCTTTGGTCACTAAGGGTGCAGCGTTCGACCACACTGCTGACTCAAGATGATGGAATATCATAGAAAATATGATGAAGTTTTGTAAAAACTAAATCTACAAAGTATCCAGTATCTAGTTGCATTAATTTTCCTAACAATGTTTAGAAGACAAATATAAGAAACTATGTTAAGTTCCCCGATTTTTTTATATATCAGTTGCTTGTCATTTATTATTAAAGGATCATTGTTAAATAATGATAATGACTTAAACATTATAGAGTTATTTCTAGCAAATGAAATATCTTACAGAAGAATAATTAGAAATATTTATATTTCTTATTGAAATTTCTATGATTTTCTAAGATTTCCGATGAGACTTCCAGGACTGGAAATCCTAATTCTAAAACTTTCTTACATACCCAGGTTTTCCATGGTAAACAGTTAGGTTATTATTATTATAATTTCTTTTTATATCAAAGATTTTTTCAATGATTTGTCCCCGTCCAGTCAGAGACATGTAGGCATGCTCTCACCTGTTCTCTCTCTCATACATCTCTTTAGAAGCCCTCTGCAGGCTCTCGATTTCATGACTGGTCTTCATTCGAATGCGCTCCAGTTCATCACGCAGTTTGTTTTCATACTCTGTCTTATAGTGATCTCTAGTGGAGGGATGCAAACAGCACAACTGTCAAACTGTAATGACTTCACAAAAAGATTTGACATCATTAATGGATCTCTGCTCCAAATCCAAATATATTGCCACAATAGTCACCAGATTTGGCCCATCTTTTTATATCATGCAAAATTCTTAATACAGACCAATGCTGTATTGCTCATTTAACTTAACAGTAGGAAAAAGTAAAAAGAAAGCACCAACCTTACTATTTATCACACATACCTAGAAGCAACATATTTCTCATAGGCATCTTCCCTGGCTTTCTTCGTGTCTTCAAGCTGGGTTTGCAGTCTGTCCAGACGGTCTTCTTGATGAGCACAGCGCACATTAAGCTCCATGTTCTGCCTGTTTAAATATTCTTTGTCCTTCTGCATCAATGTTACAGACTGCTGAAGAGTGGCTGCCTGCAGAGGAAAAAGGAAAAACAGTGAGAAAGAGTTAAGCAACAGGAGACAATGACAACTGTGCCAGTTATATTTGCTGTCATCCTTGTTAATGGATAATGGACTTTCTTTTTTTTTCTTTTTTTAATGTGTATATACAGGAACTGTATCTTGCTCTCTAAATACATCTACATATGTCTAGAAAGAAAATAATCTGAAACATTGTTTATTATCAAGTGTGAATCTCTGATGTTGATCATTTAAACATGGCTCAATCGGTTAACTAAATAAATTGGCCTAATGGAAATGCTGATCTATCATTCATCTTACCTCCTTGTTTAGGTCATTCCTCTCTTTGGTCAGGGCAGTGTGTGTGAGGTCCAGCATTTCCAACTTCTTCCTCAACTCTCTAACCTCTGTTTCATACCCATCTCTCTCTCTGTGGACACAGTAAGAGAGGTTATATTTGTAATCATGCACTCACAACCACAGCATTAGAACATTTGTAATGTTTTTGAAAGAAGTCTCTTTTGCTCACCAGCCCTGCATTTATTTGATCTTTTTTGTAATAATGTAAAAGTCTTTTGAATGGAGTGTACATGTGGAAAGGGGATACTAAAAGAGAAAGGTTGCCCGCTCTTGTGGTCTAGCAGGACATTTCCCTCACCGTTTGATTTTGTCATAGTTCTCTCGTTTGTAGTCTCCTTCCTGAATAAGCTTCTTGGTGTCAGCGAGTTCCAGCGTGACTCTCTGACAGCGGATCTCCAGCTCTGAGCGCGCTCTCCTCTCTTCCTCATAGCTCTGGTTGGGACATGGGAAAGCGGCAACAATGCAAATAACAGTAATGCCAATAAGAAAGATTATTTCACCGTTGTCTGGAATACTTGAGTCTGCATTTATACCAGTGCAAATTAGAACAGCCAATCAAAATAGTTGATCGTCAAACTCAAAACTGCATATTATCACCAAAGAGAAGTCGTCGCTTTCATTAGAAAACCACTTTGATTAAACGATCATTTTTTATTAAACATTAGACAAGATTAAACATATGCACAGAAGAATTGTTAAAATAAATTTACAACATACATTTAAGAAAATCATTAAAATAAAAATCACACACACACACACACACACACACACACACACACACACACACACACACACACACATATACATATACATATATACATATATATATATATATATAGACAGACAGACAGACAGATAGATAGATTTACAATTCCATGCTGACTTTAAAGAGTAGTACTTGTAGTAAAACTAGTACCCAAAAAGGGAAGGGTTTTTTTTTTCACACCTCCATTAGTGATCTAATTTGGTTCCGATGACTGTCCAGATCCTCATTCAGGTTAGACTTTTTGACTTGCAGCTCAGTCACAAGAGCCCTCAGAGGGTTCACAACCTCGTAGAACTGAATCTATGTGTTTGTGGGGGGGCACATATACACACACATTACAGCTTTTAAGAACTGGGAAGAATTAATAGCACCAATAAATGTATCTAATAACATATCTTTATTTCCATTTCCAGTTCCAGATAATTCGGTGCTTACTGCCACGTATTCAGGGATGGTGAGTTTGTCCTCAGGCAGCTCTTTCAGCTCAGCGTACTTCCCCTCAGACAGCTCCAGGTCCCTCAAGCTCCTGCGGAGATCACCTGCTCGATCGCACAGCTGATGGTTCGTCTCCTCCAGCTGCTTCTGTCTGAGCATGATGGTGTCCATCTCCTGCTTCCTCAAGACTTGCTGCTTCCTGCAGAAGACACACTCAACCTCATGAAGCCTACTGTTTCATATTTGATATATGAATTTATAAGACCTCTTAATGACCGACATGATCAAATCTTTGCTGAAAATCCTGAAGTGCACAATCTTCTACATGCCTTGTGTTGTGTCGTCTGATTAAGTTCATACTTTTTTAGCAAGTAAAATGTCTTCCGACCTTTTGCTGTGAAATCTTTACTAATATTTACAAATTAAAAGTAGGAATATTTCAAAACGAACATTGACTGGACTGCAGAAATGTAGGTTTACTTGATTAAGCCATTTTTTATTATATTAAAATGTGAGTATCAAATTTGATACATCAGGCTTTTGAGAAAGGTTTATTTGTTCATTGGTATGTTTCGCCTACACAATAAAAAAACTATCTGCTTTGATCATAATTCAGTTTGAGCATATCATCTTACTAAGACATATTATTGGGAGATATAGAGTGAGAACTGATATTTATAGGCATTTAAATAATCTGTTATAAAGATCTTATTGATTTACATTACAAGCTATGAAAATTATTTTTTGGGCCATATACTGTAAATAACAACTCCTCAAGTATGAGCTCCATATTCTCACTATATCATACTATATATGAGCAATAAAAGCCTGTTGTATCAAATATGATAAAAAACATATGCAAAGTGTGCATATTATATATATATATATATATATATATATATATATATATATATATATATATATATATATAAATTTTAAATAAGTAAAAACATATATTTTAGATAAATTAAGTTTCTATTATTTCATGTCAGGCTTTACAGGATTAAAGGAGAATATTTTACTGTGAGCATCGACCCTGCACCTGCTGTACAATTTTTCCATGACAAGGGATTATTAAGTAAATATTAACTAGTATAATTATTATTTAGAACATTACGTATAGGTATAGTATGATTAAAACAGAGTAAGTTTTCTATCATTATTTGTGATTAACAGTAAGTAGGACAACTAGAATATGCTATCATTTATTGGTTTAAAAATATTCAGCATCATCACACCAATCCCACTAAACATTTATTCAGCCAACACCAATCTGACCCTGGATATATTGACCATCCCTGCTTCCAGTGAATCTTTTTCTCAGTCAAACTGTGTTCAAACGAACCTGTTTTCATCCTGCTGTAGTTTGAGCTGGCTGTCCAGACGCAGAGCGAGCACCTGTTTCTGATGGAGAGCATCGTTCAGCCTTTCCTCCAGCTCCTCTATCTACAAATGAATGTGCAAAACACTTATAGACGACAAAACAAAGTTTAGATACTTTCCAAACTTATTCCAATGCAATGTAGACATTAGTTCTGAGTTCACCAACCATTACCTTGGTAAGATGGTCCACTTTGAGGTTGTCTATGAGCAGATTTTTCTGTGAGAGCTCTATCTTCAGTTTTTGGAGGTTATGAAGCAGCTCTTTTCTTTCCAGGAGCTGTTTTGTGACCTTCCCTGCTCCATATTTCTCGTCTGAAGACGAGATGTCCTCTGTGGGGACTGTTGTCTCCAGACTGATGTCCTCAGACTCGATGGAGCTGGAGATGTTTGCCGTGGCGCTCTTTGGCTTCTTAGGGGGCATCTCGACACCGCTCCAGTCAACTGTCCTACCGACTTATCATGCAAGGAAATAGGACTGTTCCTCCAATTTCTACAACTGGTAAACGTGGGTTATTAGCAGTCAGTCAGGAGAGAAGGTCAGAAGCTCAAGGGCAGAATTAACGGATAACGGATAAGGCGTTAGTCGCTAAGCGATGACAGATGGACAAACCAAGAAGACAAATTCGGTTATTTCAGGCTAACGTTAATTAACTTAACTGACTTTCGCAGCTTTTTTGACAAGAAAAACAAGACAGAGTAATAATTTATGTGAGACGTCAAATTTTAAAATTCCTTATGTTGGGCGAAAAATGTGTTTTATGATAAAAATGTTACTTCTTTATTACACTCACTGTTGTTTTCGAGCGTCCCGCCTCCCTAGGAACAACAACGGCTGACAGCGACAACGGAGAAGAGAAGTGAAGTTTGCGTCAAAGAGCGTCTGCCTCAGAAACGCGTTTGATGGAAAATAACGCGCCACCTGTAGGACTCCGCCGGAACAGGACTCTTAGTTTGAAATCTACCTAAAATTCAAGACCGGAAATAAGAAAATGTGTTCTATGTATCGTAGCCTTTTTCTGGGTTTGTGAACGAATAAATGTGTTTTAATATGTTTTTACTAACACAATAATTGTCTAATCAAAACATAATCGGACCCGCTTTGCCACTGACGATGGGGAAAAGCAAAAATTATGATTCAGATGAAGAAGGCGCAAGTATGCTGACATACACATTGTAGTAACGTTAGCTGCTTAGTGAACTGCAATATATATATATATATATATATATATATATATATATATATATATATATATATATATATATATATATATATATATTTTATTTTTTATTTTTTTTTTTAATTATTATTTATTTATTTTAAATGAATATTATTTTGAATATGCAAATGCACAACAGAGCTGATTGCCTTTAGGTGTTTTCTCCCTTTATCCCAACAACAGTTAAGTTCTTCAGTACATTATTTTAGATTGTAATTAATTATTAATGTTGCCTCCAGTTATAGGTCCAGCTTTGCCTCCAAGATATAAAGCTTCTGAGTCCTCCAGCTCATGTGAAGACAGTGATCAATAGGAGGTCGTGTTCAAGAGAGCCAAAAACTCATCATCATCTAGGAACAGACCTTCTTCAAAGTATGATACTTGATGGGTCTCCAAATAAATGTGCTTCTCAGGGATTCATATTCAATAAGGTGTTTGGTGGTGACAAATGAATCACTTTTGATATATCCAAAGGATTTTTAGGCTTTTGGGAGATAGTCAACCCTATAAATTATAATGTATTATATTTGATACATAAATTTGGAAGACCTCTAAATAATCAATTTGATCAAACTTCTGTAGTCCGATCAATACTTTATACTTTTTATCAAGTAAAATCCCTTGCTAAAAATCCATTTTAGGTTTACATAATTATTCATAGATCTTTTTTTTTTTTTTTTTAGAAAGAAATCATGTTCAAGTGTAAGTATGATCCATCAGGCTTTTGAGGAATGTTTATGTGTGCAGTTGTAAATCAACATTGTATTGCATTGCTTTATACAGTATATTTTGCCTCCACAATAAAAGCTACAGAGTTTTAATGATAAAAACTAAGCAGATATTTATGTGTAATTTTTTGTGGTTCTTCAACAGCAGCAGGGGCAGTGTGAAAGATGAGATGGATATAAAGCAAGTCGATGATGATGAGGAGGAGAATGATGATGATGACGATGGTTTCTTTGGTCCAGCTCTTCCCCCAGGATATCACAAGCAAGACAGATCTCCAGAACGGTAACAGGAATTTGTCCTGTAATTAAACAAACCCAGTAGACATCATGACTTCTCTATACATTTTTGTTTTGTAAAGTTAGTAGTATCACACATTGCTATATTTATTCTCATTTTACATGCAAATATAAATGTTGATTGATTTATTTTTCTTTCTCCTCTCCCTGCAGACCACCTTTAATAGGACCCGCTCTACCTCCAGGCTTTAAAAGACAAGATGCAGATGAAGATGAAGAAGAGGAAAAAGAAGTTGCTAGAGGATATTTAGGACCAGCTCTACCACCAGGCTGTTCACCAGCAGTGTCAAGTGGAAATGAAGAAGAAGAAGATGAATATATTGTTGGACCCGTGCCATCAAAAGGACCGTCCCAGGACTCTGTGGCCTTGGACTTTGAAAGAAGAGCTCAAAGAATGAAAGACAAACTTACATGAGTGGATGTAAGTGCTTTTCATGTATTTTTCAAATCTATTAATTCAGCTAGTATTTTGGATATATTATTAATCATCATTTACTCTGTTGTTATTATTTGTATTATTTCTTCTCACTTTTGTATTTTTCTATCTTTGCACATGCTTCTAATTTGAAGCCTTATATTGAATTTGAATTGAATTCATGCATTTAGCAGATGATTTTATCCAAAGCGACTTGCAGGACATTCAGGCTAACATTTTTTACCTAACATGTGTTCCATGGGAATCGAACCCACAACCTATTGCGCTGCTAAAGCAATGCTCTACCAGTGAGCCACAGGAACGTATATATTATATACTTTGTTTTTATTTCTGTTTGCATACTTCATACCCCAGGACAAGTCCTTTTGCTGTACTTGCACAATGACAAAAAAGAACTTGACTGATTCGCTTTGTTCAACATTAAAATAGATTTGGATTTAATCCCATAAGTGGGCGGACTAAACAGTCTGGGACTCTTCTGCTTTTAGACTGGCCCCAAAGTGGTCTCCAGAGAGCTGGATGACTGAGTTGCCTCCTGAGTTGCAGCACGTGGGCCTGGAAGCACGAACCTTTAAGAAAAGATCAGGCCCTGAGAACAAAGACCGCTCCGTTTGGACTGACACTCCCGCTGAGCGTGAGCGAAAAGCTAGGGTGAGTTAGCAATAAATGTAATTGAGTTCAGATGTGAAATGTGGGGATTGTTGTGGAGAGTCATCATAGATTTTCCAATGACATCATATGTGATTCTGCAGGTAATACAAGCTTTATTTACCCTGGGTTTTTGGAAAAGAGGGATTTCAGGGATCGTTTGGAAATTCCCTTCTTGTTTGTCTTTCCTAGGAACGACTAGAGGCTAAAAAAGGAAAAAGGTGAATCTGCCAAGGATGATGGATCTCGTCTGTCTCAGAAAGAGCTTGAGATGGCTGAAAAAGTTTAAAAATATAATGTAAGTTCAGTTAAATCCAGATGTTTTTCTACACATATTCTACAATATGGTAGAATATATATATATATATTCTTTCTTTCTTTCTTTCTTTCTTTCTTTCTTTCTTTCTTTCTTTCTTTCTTTATTTATTTATTTATTTATTTATTTATTTATACATTAAAGCAATTTATTTTGAAGTAGTTCACTCTGATGGACCACACCTTTAGTTTGCTAGATGAAGCTGTGACTGCTTAAGTATAAAAATGTGAATTTCAGTCTCAGAATGCCAATCTCTTTTTAGGAGTCCAAGCGTGGTGAATCTCTCATCAGTATGCACACTCAAATGATGAAAAGAAAAGCTGAGGAGGATGCCAACAAGCCTGTGGAAAGAAGACCTTTCGACAGAGACACACAGACCTCCAAGTCAATCGGTTTGATGAGGCTCAGAAAAAAGCTTTGCTCAAGAAGTCACAAGAGCTGAACACCCGCTTTTCACACAGCAAAGACCGCATGTTCCTGTGAGGGACATTCAACAAACCTATCTCTCGTTGTCAAGATTTGTATTTTTTAATGGGTGTTGTACTGCATTGGAATCTTTGAGCATCATCATCATCATCAAAACATTATGAGCTTTTGTTGACAGTTAGATGTAAAATTAGGAGGACCAACTTTTCCTCCTGAATTAAATTTTTTTTCCCTACAATGTCTAATTGAATGAGATAATGCATTAAAAGTTTTGTAATTTTGTGACTTCTGCAAGTTTTTAGGCTGCCTTTTTATTAATAGGTAATGAATACTTAACTATTATCGTTTATATACATTGAACTCCCCTGAATTCTTTCAGTTTTATGTTTTTGGGTCATGGTTTGTTCACCAGACTGTGCTTTCCTCCTAGACTTTTCCAAGTTGATATCACACGTACGTCACTCTAACAATAACAGACAGAAAGGATTTATACCAAATTATTACATTCATGAAAAAAAAAAACCCTCAGCACTATGTTGCTAAAAATTTAAATTCTAAAGTATTTATATCACTAGTTTTTTTGCTGTACTCTGATTTATGCCGTTGTTAATTTACCATTTAAATCAATTACATATTTCCTGTAC
This sequence comes from Carassius carassius, assembly GCF_963082965.1. NCBI lineage: Eukaryota > Metazoa > Chordata > Actinopteri > Cypriniformes > Cyprinidae > Carassius > Carassius carassius. The sequence continues at coordinate 23,875,585 of NC_081761.1, forward strand.
AATACACTATTACTATATTAATGTGAATAAAAAATTCATAGTGATAATGTAACAATGCAAATAATCGTGATGGTCCAAATATATTTTTTTATTGCCCCATGTAAAAATATATTTTATTATTTTATTGCGATATAATTTTAACCATGTAGGTTCGTGGCTGTAAGACTAAACTGAATTGTTTCTTTGAGCTTTTTATGCTATCATAAATGTACAGTGTTCATTTCTGTAAATAAATACCTATTCTATTTTATTCTATTCTTTTCATGACGAAAATATACCAATGTTTTATCACAGTAAAAGTGTAGTAACCATATTTTATTTTTTGACGTATTGACTGCCATTTGTACAAACACATTTTTAATATAATTAAATACGGGTAAGGTTAGTGTATTTGTTAAAATATGGGTAGTGTAGCAAACTCGTAGGTCATTTGTGGTTACCTTGTTTATCTATAGCAACCAAGGTTTTTTTGAACAGCCATGGTTAATTTTCCTAAGGGATTCTATTCTATTCTCAAAAACATGTTCACTAACAAATAAATCGAGTAGTGTTTATTTGGACTAAAAATGACAAAGCGACGTAAAAAATATATTCCTTTAAATGGACTATTATAAGTTATGATAATGAGCTAACAAATAGAACGTCCACCAGCCTCCTTTTTATTTTTGTTAACTGTTTTCCAAATTCCTGGATTTTGTCACTATGTTGCATGTATTAACCAACACGCTTTTCATTTTTTTTGTCCCAACAGGCTACCATACAACCTTCGCTGTTGTTGATGGTGTGTTAGCTAACGAGTGTGTAGCGTGGTCGCGGCTTATTAAATCCACATGAAATAATTAGAATATAAATATTTAAACTATTAACAAGCATGTCAGACAAAGGAGACGTTGATTTAACTGGGGCAAAACAGAACACGGGCGTATGGCTGGTCAAAGTAAGTGCTTTAAATAGCTCGATGATGAACTGCTAGTGCAGCCAGTTTTTAGCATCTACAATAACACGCATGGCAGTGTGGTTTATATGTTTTGCCTTGTAATTATTAAAACCATGTTAAATATGGGCATTGGTTTAAAGCTATGTTTGCATAAACTTCATAAAGGTCCCAAAGTATTTGTCACAGCAATGGGCCAAAGCCACAGGGAGAGGAGAGGTTGGAAAGCTCCGAATATGCAAGTATGAAGAAAAAATAAATACCATCTATATGTTATGGAATACTACAAGCACAACGTTCATTTAAAATATTAACATTTTTACATTTTGTTTGTGCAGGAATCAAGGCAAAGCAGAGGTAACTCGTAAGTCTTTAAACATTCAGTGTTTTTGTATCTGAGACTTCACTATGGACTCAATGTTTTTCTGATTGATTGACAGGTGTCTTTCACACTCAATGAGGAGCTGACCACCTTAGACACCATTGGGCAGAAATCCTCCATGGTACGAGCCCCCAGAGAGCATCCATTCACTCTGCAGACGGTCGGTGGACAGACTCTGGCTGTTTTCACTGAGAACTCTACAGGTGAACGAGAACCAGGATCTCACTACATGTAAAACTGTTGACTGATGTGCATTTAAATGATGTGAAGTTAAAGTAGATTCATATACAGTTACATAGAGTATATATAACCTGCAGTGAAATGTACATCAGCTGTACTCCATGGACTGTAAAATAGTTTATAATGTATATTTAAAAAAGAAAAAGAGAGATAAGAGTACAAATAGTGAGATAGTATAGTAACAGAGATGAGAATATCCTGGGACATATAGGACAGTGTACAATAGACTTGAACACAAAAAATATTCAGATGATCAAGTATGTATGAGAAGAAAAATCAAGTTCAAGATGTTTAATTTTCATTAATTCATGAGAATGTTCATGTAGTATTTTAATGTAGTGATGTATTGTAAACTCATTTAAGAACAGTGTGATTTTTATTTTCTGCATTTTCTTTAAATTGTACATATGTTTAACGTGCAGGATGTACAATGTGTTATAATATGAAATAAATTGAAGCATTTGCTAATTTAGTAGTTATAGCAAAAAATGTACAATTATTTTACAGAATAGCTTAAGACTCAATCTCTGGGTAATCTTTTATAGAACGTGTGTGTGTGTGTATGTATGTGTATATATATATATATATATATATATATATATATATATATATATATATATGGTCACATGAATATATATTTAAATACCCATATTTTTATTTGATATTCATAATAGCAACAACACTTGATTTCACTCAATTAACCTATAAGACTGTTTTGACTAAATCTTACAAATTAAAAATAGCATAGCCACTCATTAAATATGGAGATAAGATTTAGTGCCGTTCGTGATCAAGAAAATGTTAATCAGTTCTGAATGTGTAAACTATGCTAAGACTAGTATAATGTTAGATGTTTACATTTGAATAAAAGTTATTATAAAGAATCACAGTTTTTTTCCTGTTAACTGAACTTTTGCTTTCAAACAGCTCATTGGGTAAGTCATGTCGTGCCATCTCTGGGATTTCCTGCACATATTTCAGTTACCTTTTACTCTCTTCCTCCAGTTCTATTCAGTTTTTCTCTCTACTCTACTCTCTACTTCTCTATGAATCAGATATTAGGTTGTAATAGCTTTCATCTGGTCTCTTTAGCTTTTGCAGTTGCTAACCTCTCAATCAGTGTATGTGATTGTGGTGTTGTAATGGTAGAAGACATTAGAATGGGCCTTCAAGTATCAATGATTTTAGAAACCAAATCTACTTACTGCCTTAATTATTCCTTGATTAACATGGAGTTGTGTTGTGTAGCTTGGGTGCTGTGTGTGCATGACCAACTCTTTATAGTTGCCGTGCTAATTCATGTTTTATTTGTAGTGACAGTGAGGATTTCTTTAGTTGTTGTAAATGTGCTTGAGTTCCAAAGCCTGGTCACTTCTCTTTAAGTGTCCTGGGACCAGTTATTTAAACATGAGGCTCAATGATTTTTATAAAAAAAATTAATGCTGCATTTATTTGAGCAGAAATACACATTTTTTGTGTGAAATATTATTACAATTTTCTTGTATTAAAACAATATATTGCATTATTTTTTTCTACATTAATACATTTTAAATTGTAATTTCTTCCTGCGATTGCAACAATGAATTAAGCATCCATTATTATTATCAGTGTTGAAAACAGTTGTTCTGCTTAATAGTTTTTGATTGAAACAGTGAAGCATTCATTCATTTTATTATTATCTTTTTTTTCAGGATAATGAATGCAAAAAAAGAAAGAAAAAGTAACAATGTTAAAAAAAGTCTTTACTGTCACTTTTGATCAACTTTAGGGGTGCTCCGATCACGATCGGGCCAATCGTTATGCGCATCTCTTCAGTAAAGCCGGTAACATAGAGCAGCTGTTACTACACAGAGCCGTTATTAACTGAGCATTATGATGCGCATTAATCGGCCGATCATGATCGGAGCACCCCTAATCAACTTAATGCATCCTTGAATAGAAGTATTAATTTCTTCCTTAAAAAAACAAATCCAATGTTTTATATAAATCTCCACATCCTTGATGTCCGGGATGTTTGTGGTTTTTGGATTAATTTAGATGAATTTCCTCATTGGCTTCAATGGAGCTAACTCATAAACTGAGTGATCAGAGGTTCTGTGTGGCTGTTGGTCATATCTGCGTGGTTTGTTTATTTGTGCGTATGCTTTCGCTCACTGCTGTGTAAGAAGCTGCCGTGAGGCTTGGCCTGCCGTTATTACTTTGGCATGTACTCCCCCTCGTTCTCATGTTGCCATCCCTCTTGTAGGGCAGTCAGATGCCGAGACCGGCGGCTCAGGTACAGGCCCAGGTGAGTGCTCACCGTCGCCCCCTGCTTGAGTGGAGGTCCAAGAAGGACCACGTCAAGCCTTGTACTGTTATTGGCCATTGATTTGACAATCAGCCAGCAAAACCGCAATTATAAATGCTTTATATTGCCTAATTTAAAGAATTGGTACATTTAAAATTTCACAGCCTGGAGCAGCGAATGCACTGTTGTGCCTCTCACAGCTAATGTAATGACTGAGCAGTATCAGGCTGTGTGTTACAGCAGCGATTGCACACAGTTACAACTGTCCTTGAGTATTAATGTCTCTTTTCTTTCACAAAGATAAAATTGCACTGGAAGGAATGGTGGTGCAGAGAGCTGAATGCAGACCGGCCGTCAGTGAAAACTACATGAGGCTGAAGAAGTATGTTCACATATGCACACACTAGCTCCATTCCAAAATTTAGTGAGCTGCCTACACAAACAGCATTATAATTGTCATAGAAACTCATAAGTGTTTAATGTGTGAACCAAAAACTCTGCTGTATGTTTAGTGGGGCTGCCCCCTAATAGTCGACCAACAGTTTGTTAGAAAAATAAAAATAGATGAATAAAAATCCAAATTGGCCAATTCGTGCAGATCGTTCACGGCAAGTCTTTGTGGTAATACAGTACTTGGGCAGGACATCCAAATGCTCACATATTATTCATCGACCTCAAATATGGCTTATCCTCTGAAATATGTAAGTAGCAACAACTTTACATGGCCGCTCAATTTAATGTTCACCTAAGTGTGGAAGCTAAACAGCAGGACAGATGGAGGTGCTGGTGTGCTCACTTTCTCTTAAAATACTCCCTCCTTTCTGGTCAAACAGATAAGAGTAATATATATTTCAAATCTGTAAAGGTTCTATGTTGCGCCTTTGTAAGATAAAATGAAAGCAAACAGGATGTGTTTTTTGCCGCCTCTGTGAATTTGAGCCTGAAACTCGGAAAATCAGCGTATGCTTGCCTTCCCGACATAAAAGAATATATCTATAGAGAGTGAAATGTCAAGTTTCAAATAAACCGATTATAATGGAAATCAGATATTCTCAAATTATGTAATCCATATGAAACATACATTCAGGCACATCAACTACTGCGGAGATCACGAGACAGTTTTGCCTACTTCATCTCTTGAACTTAGAACAAAGAAAGCACTAGTTTATTAATGAATTATTAAAATGTTAATGCAGCTTCCTTGCTGTTTTTCCCCGACACATTCATAATCATTAGGCAATTAAAGGCAGAAAGACATGTTTATGAAAAAATGTATTACATCTATACATATCTATTTTTTCAAGATCTGTGATGTCTGATAAAAACTTCAATATTCTCATAGCTAGAACTCATAAAGCATGTTGTTGTCTTATTTTTATTTTTTTGCAGACTGCAGATCGAGGAGTTATCTAAACCCCTCAGGTTCTCTCAACAGCTCGACAAAGCAGTTACCACCAACTACAAACCTGTGGCTAATCACGCCTATAATGTAGGTCAAGTTTTGCATCATAAAACAGATGTCTGAAGTATCTAATATGCAGTGTATTGTTGATGGAAACTCTTTGTTCCTTTTTTCCCCTCAGCTGGACTATGAAAAGAAGAAGAAAGAAGAAGGGAAGAGGGCACGAGCAGATAAACAGCAGGTGCTGGACATGCTGTTCTCTGCTTTTGAGAAGCACCAGTATTATAACATTAAGGATCTGGTGGACATCACAAAACAGCCTGTGGTGAGTTACATTACATAATAACATATACTCTACTGTTCAAACGTTTGGGGTAAGTCCATCTCTCCCAGTCGTCAGTGTCACATGATCCTCTAGAAATCAACCTTTTACGTACCTTACTGCATGTTTCGCCGCAGTTTTAAAGAGAAATGGCCACTGATGGGCATTAAAACACTGGTTCAATTCGTGAACCTTGGTGCATTTTTATTACGTTGAAATAGGTACATACTGCTGTGTTTTCATGATGTTGCTTCTGGTACATATTGCAGCGGTTCAGAATTCAAATATCTGGGGACTGTCGCTAAAAGTTAATGTTCTATCTTTTTGGAAATATGCCCTACACCAAACCCCACACTTAGGCCCAATCCCAGTTCTACCCCTTAGCCCTTTCCCTTTCCCCTACCCCTGTTTTGTGCGTTCATGGATGAAGCAACATGGCTGCCCGAGCGAATGAAAAGACACATAAATGTAAGCCTTTTTGGCATTAATAAAGATTTTAATGAAATGTTTGCAAAAATCGCTAATTCGCTAAATCGTGGGGCATCGTTGACTAGTTTCTTTTCTCCTGGATGTGTGAGCTGTGCGATTTCCAATATATGTGTGTGTGTGTGTGTGTGTGTCAGTAAGTAGTGCATTAATACAGACTGGTAATTAAAGGCTCTAATGCACACCAGTATATGTGTGTATTGTAGGAGCTAGACGACTTATGATGACATTTGATGGCATAGTAGTGGTGTCCCAATTCTTAGGGGAATATTTTCACCCCTACCCCTCGACACTCTGTTTCAAGGGACAAGGGTAGGGGGTTTAAAATAGAGTTGGGATTGGGCCTTAACCTCCCCGATAGTGTTAAGAAATGCAAAACTGATATAAAAACACATTTGTTGATGCAACTGTGCCATTTCAACTTTCTTATATGCAGATTTGAACTTTTTTGTCGAACCATTTTTACATGAGATTCGAATAGGAGCTCCTCGCCTCTTAAGTACATCTCTTTACTCCGTGAGCTACAGAACAAACCAACCGTCTATTAAAACCCACAGATATGAAGCTGGATATGTGCGATGCTAACGTTCAAAATCATCAGTTTTCAAATCTCCCAGCATATTAATTTTGTTTTAAAACCATAACATGAAGTAATTGTGTGAAAATTAAGCTTTATTAATTGAAACTTGTGTGATAGAAACTTTGTATTAATTTGTGTGAAAAGGAATAAAAGGTGTCTGAGTTTTACTGCCTATTCATTTATTTTGGAAACGGCAGTGATATTATTGGTATGTATTTTGCGTATCGCTTAAAAGTGCACCCAGGTACATTTATGCCATGAGACCAGGTAGGTAGAAATCATTCTTATGTTGATTTGCTGCTTAAAGGGATAGTTCAGCCGAAAATGAAAATTGTGAAATTATTTACTCTCCTTCTTATCGTTCCAAACCAATAAGACTTTTTCATCTTCGGAACACAAATTAAGATTTTTGATGAAATCTGAGAGCTCTCTGACCTTCCCATAGACAGCAATGCGTCTGACACATTCAAGACCCAGAAAGGACATCATTAAAATAGTCCATGTGACATCAGCACTTCAACCTTAATCTTATGACACTATGAGAATACTTTTTGTGTGCAAAGAAAACAACTTTATTCAATTTCTTCTCTTCCATGTCAGTCTTTGATGCCTGTTCACGGGAGTCCCACGACGAAGAGCTACCTCTTAAATCTTCCTTTCTTAATTTGTAGATTTACCTGAAGGAGATTCTTCGAGACATTGGCATATACAATGTCAAAGGCACCCACAAGAACACCTGGGAGCTCAAACCGGAGTACCGACACTACCAGAACGAAGAGAAGAGCGACTAATCATTTTCAAAGCCTGTTACCATTGGACTCGAGTAGCAATGAAACCCAAAAAGCCAACTTCTCCACTAAGTTCAAAATGTTGTTTCTGGATAATATATTCAAGGATGATTCTGTTGTTTTTAGAGGTGTATCAGAAAACTATGTGGCATTTTACAATGCTTAACGGTTGCATTATGCATATAGTTATCGAGGTCTTCAAATCTTAAGTCATCTGACATGAAAAGAACTTATCTCCGTATCTTAATGTTGGATTTTTTTTTTTAAAGAAACATTGATTAATGATAAATGGTTGTTTTATTCAGATTTAGTTTTGTGATCTAAACACTTATTTTATATGGTATTTAATGTTCTTAAATGCTCTTGAAATAAATGTTTTTGTACAAAATCTTTCCATGTACCTGAACACATTGTGAAACTTTTTTTTGTTTTTACAGTTCACACAGCAGGACTGGGGTTAAATATTAAAAATTTTGTTTAAATATCTATATATTTTGAGTTGTTAAAAAAATGAAATGTGACCATTATGAAAAAAACATTGCATTAAGAAACTCAAAAGCAGCTCATTATCTAAAATGTGGTCATTATTTAGGCTTTCTTTGCAGTGACCATAGCCAGTGATATTGAGCACATCTGCAAATTTACTTTACCTACATAATTCTACTGTTTTACAAGTGGGTGCACACCAAAGTCTAGATAGCTGGTTTGGTTACAAATGATAAACTGGATAAGCAGTTAAAGTATACATCTGCAAAACATTAAAGATGAACCTGAATAATTGCAGGGCTGAGTATGGGTGAGCCTTAACACTACACAGCATTGTGATGCATTTGGCATTCTCTACGCTGATGTTCAAGACACTTTCATGTGCTTATCAAGGACTTAAAGCAGCTAATATAATGAATAGCAAAACTTAATCCTAAACTTCCTATTAAAAAGAAATACCTTATCAAACTATATGGCCTACATATAAAAATATCTTTAGTAATAATTCAGAATCTTTCTCCACAGCATAATATACGTCATTTTAAAATAGTTTTTTTTGTTCTAGCTCCTGATTTAAAATAGCAGATGCAGCAGTTAATTGTACAAGGAAGAGATACCTAAACCCCTGATTTGGCCCATAATGCCACAAAAGGGTGAAAAAATTGGGCTGCATTTGAAAAGTCTCTTCAACTCTTATTTTTGCTTTAAATGTACAGAATATAAGTGAATTCAATTTATGAAATTGCAAATCTTCATTTCGTAATCATCTTTGTGCCATTAGGGCTAGTAGATCAATCCTAATGTGCGTGTATGCTTTATTAGGCTTTTTCTTCCCAAATAGGAGTCTATGGCAGACCTATGAAAACATAGGAAAATTAAAATTGGTGCATTTGGGCAATTGCAAAGTTGGACCAACTTTGGGGTCTCTAGGATAAACTATGTAGTTGTTTTTCCTTCGGTCCATTTCTGCACTAGATTTTTAACATCTTTATTTCCAATTTAGCTTTTTGTTGTATCATTTTTTCTGCATTTAATGTATATAGAAATTTCAGTGAATTTGATTCAAAACCAACATCATTAGTTGGACTGAAAGAAACATTTCATTTCAGCCCATCATTGGGTAATTGTTTGGGCACCTCTGTTGTAAAGCTCACAGTTTACCTCGGAAAAAAGGCTCGTCTCCTTCACACCCAATTAGAATAGTGTCCTTTATCATTTTGTCAACGAGCGGAGCAGCTTACAATAAGACAAGTTAAATAGTTAACACAAGCAAAAACTTAAATTAGCCAGCAGCTTAACTTTATTCAGTAATGGTGCCAAGAAATCCTATACAATCCTCTGATTCAATGTGGAACGGGGAATTACAACTGTACATAATGCTGAAACAAGGAGCTGACATGCACAGCAAATGACAACCCAGAAGTCAACTTCACCTCGATGACGAAGAAATAAAGAAAACCCCCAAAAATACTCAGTTTCTCTTTCCACAACCTTGTCACATTGCGGTTTGGTTTGCTAAAAGTCCTGTTTCTAATTTCATGAAAGGACAGTTCACGTCTTGTCGTAGACGGGCATAACCCAATCAAGAAATGAAAACAGTTGCCTCTTGAAGTTAAAAGAGCCTCTGGTCCTGATGGAAAGGATGAGGGGGAATGCCTGGTTTAATCCATGGGCCCAATCCACCAAGCAGAGGCCAGAATTGGAGGGGTAACTTTAAGATGCTTGGGAAGTTTACTACGATGAGAAAGAACACCACAAAAGAATGAGTTTTACTTCAAGCTAACATTTCATTCAGCAGACCAAGCAATCAATCATCATGCCAATACATTTTTTCAGATGCTTTCAAAAGCTAATGCAGTGGTCCTATTCTCCTCAATTCAATCCTTTCCAGCCACCTTAAAGATGGCCAGAAAACATGAGGAACATTACTGTTGCATCCTTGTGCAAACCCAGAGGCCACCAATTATGGCAACAGGCCTATCAGTGGATGCTAAACAGAGCATGATTTCCTAAACACTGTGTGTGAACCATTTGAGCAGGGCATTCTATACTTTGATATTTATATACCAAAACTCTACTCAAGTACAAAACTCATAAACTTACGCATTTCTCAATCTCCAGACCATCCTTAAAGAAAAGCATGTACGGTGTGACGCCATCCTCACGGAAGTCAAGGAGACCAACAATGCCATCTGGGTTCATGGACTCGCCAATGAAAAACTGTAGGAGGTGGAGAGGAACAACGGTCTTAAAATCACTGCAGACTGATGCAAAAATCTCTTTAGTTTCAATAGAATTCAACTTTAGCAGGAGCATGGGGAAAATTATGAATTTTTTCTTTATAAATTTAGCAATGACTGTACCCAGTCACTCAGGGCAAAAACTTCAGTACCGTATTTTCCTGGACTATAAGTCGCACTTTTTTTTCATAGTTTGGCTGGTCCTGCGACTTATAGTCCGGTGCGACTTATCAAAATTAATTTGACATGAACCGAGAGAAATGAACCAAGAGAAAACATTACCGTCTCCAGCCGCCAGAGGGCGCTCTAATGCTGCTCAGTGCTCTTGTAGTCTACCACTGAAAACAGAGCGCCCTCTCGCGGCTATAGACGGTAATGTTTTCTCTTGTTTTTGGTTCTAAATAAATGCGACTTATACTCAGGTGCGACTTATAGTCCGAAAAATACGGTACTAACATATTGAGTGGCAATTTTGCAACCAATGAAAATTTCTACAAAACGGATTAGAAAATAGTTTTGAAATGCAAAACATGTCTAAAATCAGCTTGCTGTAGCCCATCAAGGATACGTACTCAGAAATGGTTTGTTTTCATCGGTCGTAACCTACAAAGGTGTCCTAAGATGGTCATCATTGTACGTCCATTAGAGGGCTGTCACTTTATCAACCGTTCAAAAGTTTGGGGTCAGTGAGACTTAAAAGAAATCATTTTCATTCAGAAAGGATGCATTAAATGCTGCTCTTTTGAACTATTCTTCAAAGGATTCTTCACAGTAATAAATTATATTAAACCATGTTCAAATAGAAAAGCTGTATTTTTGATTGAAGAGACTTCACCAAGACGTAATCTTACCAATCCCAAACTTTTGAGCATATACAAATGTTACAGTGACCGTTTCACCCATTACTGTAGCCCACCTGAAAGTTTTTGATGTTGCCTAGAATTTTCTTGACCTCAGCCGGTGCGTTAGCCATGAAGGGGTCTACCCTGTCAGGTGCACATTCCTGTAGCTTGGCTTTTACGCTGCATAATGAAAAAAAAAAATTATAAACAACATGTATGGGGTTTTATCTAGTTTGCAAGTTGTCACGTAAAGCAGTTTTAAGTAGAAGTTTTGTAGTCCCCAATTCAATCTCCCAGGCCACTCAAAGGGCAGGCAGAAAGCGCGAGGACATTTAATTTGGCATCTAAACAATCTGAAACCCAGGTGGCCACAATACAAGACTCTGAGCTGTCAATGATGCAAAACTCAAGTCATGACACTAGGAAAATGAACATTCACTATATTTACATTTCAACAAGCATGTTGCAAGGTACAACACACTTCACAATGATAATTTCATGACTTACGCCTTCATGTAGTCCTTGATGTAGGCCGTGTAAGACTTCTTGTCATAGGAGGTCTCCTGAAGTTTGTGGTTGAGGACAATATCTACACCGCTGACAGTGGTAGAATCACAGCCCTCATCCTGAACTTCTGCTGACGCATTGCCACCAATCAGTGCATCGTCTATGTCTCCCTCCGACCTGCTGATCATCTGCAAAACAGAAGCAAAGACTGCTGCTGATATCAGACCTATCACTCAAGGTGAAAACTTCAGTACTAGCATACTGATTGACAACTGTACAACTAATGCCAATATCTGCAGAACAGATTAGAAAATTTTTTACAGACTAGGTTTGGTCTCACAATCAGTTCTGTGGCCCATCAAACGTACATACTCCGAGTATGGTTTGTTTTAATTGGTCGTTGCCTACAAAGGTGTCCTAAGTTTGTCATCGTTATATGTCCATAAGAGGGCCTTTGCTTGTAAAATCAATTAAGATATTAAGTTAAAGGGGTCATATGATGGGATTTAAAGTTCTTTTCGGTGCGTTACAAGCTCTTGGTGCATAAAGATCTGTAAAGTTGCAAAAACTAAAGTCCTGAATCCAAAAATATTCTTTATAAAAGTAAAGAGATAACCACACCTAACAAAATGGCTCATTCTAACACGCCCCCACATGTCTACGTCACTGTGTGGGAAGATTTGCATAACACCGTCCAAATGCTCACTCAAAGAAAGGCGTAAAGTTTATTCTCGCTGTAGTATTGTTGTTGCCACCACCATGTCGTATAGACGCTGTGTGTTTCACGATGAAAGGGAAACTAGAGCTGATCAGTGCAGGTCGCTCAGGAAATGCATCAACTTCGCACTGTGGATCATCAGATCGGCTTTCAACGTGGAAAAAGCAGAGTCCCGCCTGGGGTCATCACATGACGTTGTCACGCTCTGCGTGTTTATGGTTTTAATGTTTTCATCTCTGGCAGTGTTCTGATGGTTAAGGGCACAACACATGTCACATGCTAGAGGTATTCGGCCAATCACAACGCACTTGATAGCTGGCCAATCAGAGCACACCTCGTTTTTCAGACTGATGAGCTTTGTAAAAATCGATGTGTTTTAGAAGGCGGGGCATAGAGGAGAAACAATAATGTACATTATGAGGAAAATGGTTTTATTTTTTACCTTAAAACCAAAAACAATACACCAAATACACAAAATAATGTTCTTATTAGTAACATCATTTGACCCCTTTAAATATAAACCACATACCTTTCCTTCAACTTCGATCATCATTCCATTCTCAGACTCTTTGATCTTGTAGATGTCGGAGAACATCTCATCCCCTGTGGGAAAAATAAAACATACAAGAGAACATTTAGCAATTCCAATAAATCAGATCGTTGGGTTTTGGTTATTTTGGCCCTGAGAGGATTTTTTGAATCATCACACTAATCTAAAACTTACTGACATTGCTAGCACAGGGTGCAACTACATCCACCAAAACATTTTTTTTTTTACTTAAGTGTTTTCAGCACAGGGGTTAATTGACATCAAATGAACAATGCACTAAATCTCTCGCATTTTCGCTTATATTCCCAGTAAGCGGTGTTAATTATTAATTTTTTATAAATATATATATAAGCCGAAATGATGCTCATGAAAATTCCAAACTAGTTCGAAAATGTCGGTTATATTTCAGCCCAACTTTACATTTAAGGGCCTAAGAAAAGATGACTAAGTGAAGAATAATAACGTTAGCGTTAAAGTTAACTGGCCCGACTAGTAACGCCGTTTATCATCTCTCAACTATCTTAGAAATGTAACGTTATATAGAAGAAAAAATTATATAAAAAAAAAAAAAAAAATCACAAAAGTATATAATTTTTAACATAATTTGTAAGAGTATTGGTTTTGAAATGACTAAAGGCACAACTTCTAACCAGCACCAAACTGGCAAACCGGCGTTTTAACTCCACTGCTATCACTCCCATTTACTTGAATATATCCGAACACCTTCATATCCTTCAGTTGTTTTGTCCTAAAATAATTAGTAATGCGAAGACTGTAAGAAATAGTATACATTAATAATCATTTAAGAGCCCAGTGTTGAAACGCGCCTACATGATTTGGAGGCTCGGTTAGCCTCTGTGCTAACTGTTTTCAAGACAGCTAGGCCGCAGATTCGGGATAGACCGGCGGTCCTTTTAAACAATTTCACAACATTTCACGGCAAAAAATATTGGTAAAAACATAACAATCTGGGCCGGACCGTTGTGTTAGGGTCTATTCTCACCGGTGATGATGTCCTTGTAGATGATCATGTTGTTGGATTGTGTGTGGGGTGCGAGGAGGCGAACAGCAGGCCGTGACCTGATCGTGGAGTCAGCTGAAAAAGACCGGTGCCTGCATTCAGACTTTATATATTCGCTCGAAAGCACGAGCGCCCTCTGATGGTCCAACACCAAACCACAACATTACAACTTTTGTAATATTTTTTGTGACCCCACTGTATTTTTTATTTTTTTGGCTTATTAGTCAAATGTATTTTTGGCCTATTTCTTGAGGATAATGTTTAAGATGTTCCCTGTGAATACACATTTGTATTCATATGGCATTATATGACTGGCAAAATATGTTCTATCTCTCTTTTTCTCTCTGGAAATAATAATCAAATTAATTCCAGTAAAGGCCATTTTTGTGTCTGTTTTGTTTTTGGATGAATTGAGATGGAATTAACATCATATAATTGAAATCAATCATACTAAATACTCTTGGTATACAACAGGTCATCTTAACTAAAAAAAGAATTCATGTTAATTTTATCCCTCAAATAAATGATTTTTTCATTCCCTATTCTAAATACTCCCAACATGTTTTTATGGGAGTGATTGATTTCTACTTTTTAATGCATCATTCTCCAGGAAGTGACATCACTACTGGAGGAAAAACAACAACAGAAAGCAGAGACTCACCCTGCAAACAAGCCTGCCATGGCCCTTTACTAAAGGCCCCCAGCGGGCTGCCAGCGCAGGGCCTCTGAGATTTTGCTCACTGACAAAACGTTGGCCCTTTAGTGCTGGCCCTGCAGGACATACCTCACTAGGCCCACACAGGGCTCAACAACAATACATTTCACTATAAATACTTTTTTATAACTTAAGTTTTTGGGGAAAAAATATACATCTGAAATGGATGCAGTCACCAACTAATGTCTGTGTTGTCAAATATGTACAGTAGTCCTTGTACAGTAGTCCAATGGTTTTCAAATGTATTAAATACAAAATAGAAAACATTAAATTCAGATTAATACATCTAACTTAAGACTCTGAAAGGGATGGCGAAGTGATTTTATAGTACATGGCCCTGTTCATTTGCCCCCCGTTCATAGGGATGGTGTTCTTGGGGTCATAGTCAGCGTTACTCTCCCTCCAAACATGGCGAGTCAATTTAATGCCAAAGAGCTAAATTTTGGTCTTATCTGACCACAGCACTTTCTCCCAAGCCTAATCTGAAACATTTAGATGTTCATTGGAAAACTTTAAACGGGTCTGTATTGTACATATGCCTTCTTGAGCAGGGTGACTTTGCTCCTGCTGCAGGATTTCAGTCCATTGCAGTGTAGTGTGTTACCAGTGGTTTGCTTGGTGACTGTGGTCCCAACTGCCTAAAGATCATTAACGGGATGTACTAAGGGAGATGTTCACAGGGCATCTATGTGAAGCTATTTTTTTAATGATGATATATACATATAGTAAGTAAGTGACATGACATTCAGCCAAGTATGGTGACCCATACTCAGAATTCATGCTCTGCATTTAACCCATCCAAAGTGCACACAAACAAACCATGAACACACACCCGAAGCAGTGGGCAGCCATTTATGCTGCGGTGCCCAGGGAGCAGTTGGGGGATTGGTGTCTTGCTCAAGGGCACCTTAGTCATGGTATTGCCGGCCCGAGACTCGAACCCACAACCCTAGGGTTAGGAGTCAAACTCCCTAACCACTCTCTGACCACAAGGCCACGACTATATATATATATATATTAGGGATGGGACGGTATGAAAATTTAATATCACGATTATAGTGACTAAAATTATCACGATTATCAATATTATCACGGTTTTGTTGAAACGAGATGAAAGTGTTCAAAAATAGTTGATGCTCACACTGAAAACATTTCAGCAAATTTTATATTTAATAATCAACAAACAACTAATAAAACAAGCAACTCTATGCACTTAATTTAAAGAAAGATTAAATTCTGTGGCATTTCCTTCCTTACAATGAAAAGTGTAGAAGCATAGAAAAGCATAGAAAAGTCACTGACTTTCGCCATTCCTTCTCGAAAAAAAACAAAAAAAACATTGTGCGCTGCGCTTGCGTCAGACTGTTGCTGGCTGGACATGATTTAATAGTGAGTTATTAAAACCGCGATAATCAAACACGGTTTTAATGATAATTCATTTTTAAACGATATTACTAACCTTCAGCACATTTTATCACGGTTATCAATAAAACCGGTTATCGTCCCATCCCTAATATATATATATATATATATATATATATAGTACAGACCAAAACTTTGGACACTTTCTTATTCAAAGAGTTTTCTTTATTTTCATGACTATTAAAATTGTAGATTCCAACTGAAGGCATCAAAACTATGAATTAACACATGTGGAATTATATATGGAATTATATACATAACAAAAAAGTGTGAAACAACTGAAAATATGTCATATTGTAGGTTCTTCAAAGTAGCCACCTTTTGCTTTGATTACTGCTTTGCACACTCTTGGCATTCTCTTGATGAGCTTCAAGAGGTAGTCACCTGAAATGGTCTTCCAACAGTCTTGAAGGAGTTTCCCGAGAGATGCTTAGCACTTGTTGGCCCTTTTGCCTTCACTCTGCGGTCCAGCTCACCCCTAAACCATCTCGATTGGGTTCAGGTCCAGTGACTGTGGAGGCCAGGTCATCTGGCGCAGCACCCCATCACTCTCCTTCTTGGTCAAATAGCCCTTGATGCCTTCAGTGTGACTCTACAATTTTCATAGTCATGAAAAAAAAAGAAAACTCTTTGAATGAGAAGGTGTGTCCAAACTTTTGGTCTGTACTGTGTATATATATATATATAGGAAATATCAGTTTACATTTCCAAACATTATTTTTGGCATTAATTGTACTAAACCAGTGAGATTTTTCTAACAGCAGCCAATGCTCCACACAGAGATCTGATCTCACCATCATCAGTCTGTCTGGATTGACATGAAGAAACAGAACAAACTGAGATAGACTCAATCCAGAAGAACTGTGGCAATGTCTCCAAGACACTTTAAGAAACCTACCTGCAAAGCTACAGTAGCCTATTGTGAAAAGTTTAATCATAAATATATTTTATTTATTTAATGTTTATAGTTTAGCCTATAATTAAAAAGGCTCAGTGTTTTGTAGTATTGCCTTTCCGGCTTTAAACATAACCCCCAGACAGGACAGACAATTCAAAAATCGGCATGACATTATCAAAATACAATAACTAGCTCCCAGTCTCTCATATAGCATGGCTAATTTTATATTTATCATTTTATGTTTCCAAACATAACCAAAGCATATTTATTCAAATAATATTTATTTTGTAATTGGGTCAGGCAGGCATTTTACCAAAAAAGGAGCTATAGAAATTGGTCAGAAAAGGCTCACATCGCCAGATGTCGCTGTTTACTCGGTCTAGTAATTGCACGCTTCCATGCGCTAAGCGTCACTGGGTCTTTCTAAGCACTGATTACTATGCGTCCCACGACTGCATGCCCAACTTCCTCACTTCCATGCCATTCGTATCCCGAATCTCACACATGCCAGAATAACGCCGAGCCACTGGATCTGCCAGTGCTTGTGTTTTTATAACACCGATGAACGCAGACATGCATTGCAAGGTGAGTCGCTTATTCTAAATATTGTATTAATACTAGTTTCTTAATAAAGGGAAAACCAAACCAGGGGCTGAAGTTTTAAATTATCTTCTTAAGTTTCAAAAATAATAAACAGGTTTTTCCACGTCTATGTATGCATTCTGTCTATTCATACTTAAAAAAAATTACTTTAGTTATGGACCTTTGAGTGTTCTTTCCCCCTTTATATTCTAGCAAAGAAGTTATAAAACTTTAACCTTAAGTGAAATTGTACAATTATTTTATGAAGACTTTATATTTAGAAGATTATTCTTCAAGCTAGATTGTTGATTAACAAATATACTTATTATATCGTTTAACAGATCATGATTTATAGACTGTTATTCAAATCATTACACATTATATAAAAGTTTTTTTATAAAATGTTTAACATGCCTAAAACACGAAACCCCAGAACTGTTAAGCACATTAAACATGATTAATGAATGTTATTATGAAATGTCATGGGGGTTGGGGGATTGTGGACAACTACAGCAACATCAACCAAAAAAAAAAAGGCCCAACCATGATCTTTTGAGGTCAGCAGGGGGGTGTGGCTGCCTGGAAGTATTTGCCATGTGGCCCTAAAATCATCTGCTAGAACCACTCTTTCTGTGGATTTACTGGCAGAGTTAAGCCACAAGTGATTTTAATCATATAGTTTGTGTAAAGGGCAAGGGAAGCTATTTCCTCAAGTTAATGTTAGTCTAGACAATACAGTGGGTGTTTGATGGTACCTAAACTGTTGTTAACGTGCCAGAAAGGTTATAAACCTTGACAGGATGCAGGTGGTTGGAGATTTGGCTTTTCATGCCATAAATACACCTGGCAAATAACAATCACATTTCCAAACAATGCAAACATGCTGAATTGCACTGTTACCACTGAGAATGCCATAAATAGTGATTTGAATCCTCAAATTGCAACACAGACCAGACATGTAGGACAAATATTTTCCTTAAAGTCTGATATGGACTGTATGCTACCAAAAAGAAAATGTATCTTTAGTACACCAGAACAAAAACTTTTTTTGTTGGGCATTTGAATTTATCAAATTTCATCAATATGTTTAATAAAATATTTGATTATTATTATAATTTTTTTTATAACAAAGCAATGTCTGTTGAAGAGCTGAACTGATGTCGTGTGGACTGTCTGCTTTATACAAATCTGTGGCTGTAAGTAACTTGAATTCTCAGGCTTTGTTAGTGCCATATATTTTTTAGACATTTCACACAGTGTAGCAGCAATTAGGGTTACTAGTACTGCCTTGGTTACTCATTGTAATGAACTATAGCATTGTGAAACTTGTTTATGTAGAGTCTGCTTTAATGCACTTTTTTTCTGGTGAAATTAACGAAATGATCTTGCAGGTCAAGATGTGTGGATCTATGTCTGCAATATCTCTGCAAGTCTGGCTGACACTGATGTTGCTCTCTCGACTTCAAGGTGCCTGCTTGTTTCCTTTCTGAGCATTACAGTATCTAAGATCTAGAACAGAATGTGGGTCAATGACATATAATGACCATGAATATAAAATGATAAATCCTCAAACACATGTAGCAGATGGTTCTTAGAAATGTTTTCTTTGTGTTGGATTTATATGGTTTTGATCCACCTTTATTCCATTTTCAAGAAGAGATTAAACTGAGTGCTGTAACCTTTAATGTATTAACATATTTATTTGAGAAAAACAAATTAGAACTGTGAGATATAAAATGTGAATGTGACAAAATAAAAAATAAAAAAGATTAAAGAAGCCTTTTTTTGGTGGTGGAAAAATATGCTTTTTATTTTCATTATGAAAAGGACAGGAAAGCTGTACCATTTTATTCTTTATGGCCCCTATAAAAATAACAAAATTAAGTAAAAAAAAAAAAAATAAGAAAAGAAAATGCTCATCATTGAAGAGGTGGGTTAATTCATTGCATTTTAAATGTATTTTTGAACAAATTAATAGGTATGAATAAAAAAATTACTTAAAACTATTGACCCATGTGCTCTTTCATATCGTTGTTGAATATTTCCTAATATTTACAAAAGGATACCATTTTAAATCGTATCTGTTTGGGCGATATGTCCTAGGTAAGGTCCTTGCTCCGTCTCATCTGCAGGCGATGACTGGACTTCCCTTCATGCTGGCCTGCAATATTACCTTGGAGACAGGAGAGACTTTAAAACAAGTGCTGTGGTTAGACATGACAAATAAAACTATACTACACTATCAGCCTGATAAGTATGGCCACGTCACCCAAGTGGATGGAGTCGAGCTTTCACAGCAAACCGCAGGTCCGCAAGCTCACACCAGCGTCATCACCATCAGAAGAGTCACGCCAGCAAACGAGGGCTGCTACCACTGTCTGTTTGATGTGTACCCAACCGGGCAGCAGAGAGGAAGGACGTGTCTTTCACTGATGGGTGAGGCTTGGTATTCACTTTCAAACTTTCAATCTAAAAATGTTTCTGTGCTCTTGATATTTTTCCACACTGATGATTTGAAAATAGGAATTTAGAAGGAAATATTACTCATCAAGGGGACTGCAAAAGTGTTTAATAGGAAATGCTATTTTTTAGACCTGCACTATGATGGTTTCATGATGAATGGCTGTTATTGGTGGTTATCGCATTGTGCTCACAAAACATTGACAATTAGTTATAAATAGTGCCCCAACAGGAAGTGGTGAGAACCACTTTTCTGCCTAGCCTCTTTTACTTAAAAAACTGACAACAAACTATCACGAAAACCGCAAGACTCTACATCAGATAAAAACTGCCATTGGGTTTCTGATAAGTTCATTTTTATCAGCCTAAGTGAGTGTGGGTTACTGTCACAGTGTCTGGTTTGTGTTCCCTGGGTAACCACTAGATGTCCTCCTTCCCCACGGTGTCTGTCACTTCCTGAACTACATTCCCCACGATCCCTGTCTCTTCATTGCACTCAGCTGTCCCTGGTCATTAATCATTGCACTCAGCCAATTCCCCATTAGCTTTGTCATTTCCCTGTGTATATATACCCTGTATATATACACCTTGTATTATAGTCCTTGTATTTATCACGCCACTCCTGAGTTCTGTATTTGCCCGTTTATTTTGTACCTGTTTTATATTTAATTGCCACCTTGGTTTTGACCCCTGCCTGGACTGATTTGATGTACGGTTTTCCCTTAATTAAAACTTACTGCAATTAGATCTTCTTTTCCTCCGTTCTTGTGTGGATCGTGACAGTTACAACTGAAGGCAATAAACGTATGCTTATTTCTAGTTTCGCGCATTTTCTGAATATCTACAGTACCTGAACATAGTCTTTAAAGGCATAGTTCACCCAAAAGTGAAGATTCTGTTATCATTTACTCACTTTCACGTCTTTCTGAACCTGAATGAGTTTCTTTCTTCTGTGGAACATGAATAAGATATTTGTGAGAAATCAGTCGTTTTTTTCCCCCCATAAAATATTAAGTCAGTGGTCAACAACACTCTTAAAAAATAAAGGTGCTTAAAAGGTTCTTCACAGCGATGCCATAAAATAACCATTTTTTGTTTCCACAAAGAACCATTCTTTCAAAGGTTCTTTAAATAACCATCTCTTTCCTACCTTTTTTGTAATCTGAAGAACCTTCTTTCGCCACAAAGAACCTTTTGTGGAACAAAAAGGTTCTTCAAATGTTCAAGGTTTATAGAACTATTTAGACAAAAAAGTTTCTTCTATGGCAACGTGAAGCACCTTTATTTTAAAGAGTGAAGTATGGTGGAAATAATGACATGATTTAAATTTTTGGGTGAACCATCCAACTTAATAGTTAAAGAGCATGTAAAATCTCTTCACTTTTTTTTGTATTCCTTTCAGCAATGGTGGAAATGATGGCCAATAAAACAGTTGTGAGTGGAAAGCCTGTTGCTCTTTTGTGCAAGTACATTCTCAGTAAGCGAGTCCGGCAGGTTTTATGGAAAAAAACAGCTGAGCAAGGGGACACCACCACTGTTGCTTCTTATGTGAAGAATGACAAACCCATCATCGAAACCCCTTTCAAGGATCGGATCACACTAAGTCCATCACTTGGTCAAACCAAGCTCTCCATACACCGGGCTCAGACAGAGGATGAGGGCTGTTACACCTGCGAGTTCCACACGTATCCAGATGGCATTAAGAGTGCGACAGGTTGTCTGTCAGTTTATGGTGAGTGCTTAGTTTATGGGTAATGACAGTGCTTATAGGCATGTTTATTTGCTTTAAAATTCAAGGGATATTTACCCAAAAGTTAAATGTTATTGTGAAAGTGCATTGCAGACTGACACTTTAGATTTTTTTTTCTTGATTAGTAAAAAAAAAAAAAAAAAAAAGGTGCAGGTACTTAAAAAGCTTGAATGTACCTCTTCTAATATATGTTTCTAATTGCTGAATTAAAGTGAACCTTGATGTTTTATAATACCAAAATGGATGTTACTACAGTAAATAGCACTGCTACAGAATTAAGCTGTGACAGCTAAAAGGTACATAAATCTGACACGTGTAATTTTGCATCAGATCTCACACGTGTGGGTTTGGAACATATCACACGTGTGTAGAATAGAAAACAAATGGAAAATCAATGTGCTTTTTCCATTAGCAAGGTTTGGGTATTTAACAGCCCCCTTGCCTCTCTTCCGGGTGTATTTGTAATAAACTGAAAGATGCAGAGAGGGTGAGAAATTAAAGTGTTTGTCTGTGTGCCGTTCAGGTTTTGCATACAGTGTAAACACTGTCATTAAAAAGTAAAAGTGCAGAAAAGAGAAAAAAAAACCTGAAATAAATACAATTAAGGGAATAGTTAGATCTTTTATGGGGAGGAAGCTCACAATCAGTGAAAGCTGACACTGGTTATAATGCTTGGCGTTGACTTTATGATAGATTGGGAAAAAGGCCAGTGTGATTACTGTGTCTCTGTTCCTCTAGAACAAAGCTCCACTGTGTTTGCTTTCCCTCTGTTGATATTCCCCAAACAGTCTGGCTGTTGTCACCAAAAAGCTAACACAGCCACAGAAGTGGACAGAGCCTCACTCTCCCCTCGTCTAGTCATAGTTTGTCTCTTTCTTATTTGTCTTATCTGACTTATGTCACAGTGTCCCTCTTTGATGGAGTCTGCAGCAGACATGACCTGCGTCTGACGGCTTGTAATCAGCATAACAACACAAGTGCCTTCTGTTGTCTTCTAGCACTTATAATACAACAAAGAAAAGTTCAGCATGACCAATACAGAGGTTGTAATGGACATATACAAAGTTCACATATTTGGCACACTTTTAGACTGTTGTGAGGGTTCCCAACTAAACATTATCTCAGCAACCATCTCTATGGATTTTAAGTCTAAAGATTTAAAAAGTAATCAAAATGTTAAAATTATGACTGTAAATTGAATGTGTTAATTTACTGCAATTGCTGATGGAATTAGCAGATAATAAAGATTTGAATGCATCTGCAAAATAAGAAATTTGATTTCACTTTGAAAGCACTTTGATATGGAACACAAACAAATTAAAGATAGATATGGGTTTCATTTGTCAGTAGGACAAAGTGATATTTTAGTATCATTGAGATTTAGTATTTATTAATATTTAGATTTAGCTTTCTTAAGTTATGCAGTATTCTTTTTATTTTAAAGTTTTAGTAAAACAATCTTTTGCATGTTTTTTTTATTTTATTTTTTTAATGTCTATATATTTTTTTAAATAAATTTCTTACTTCAGTTTGTTTCAGTTATTTTAGTACACCAAGTTAAACCAATAATAAAAAAGTGGTGTCAACTAGCTGAAATAATACAAAAAACTACACCTTATTTTAAGGACCAGTTCTTTTATTAACTATTACCTGCACATTTTGCCTCAGTAAACTACTAATTTGCAACTTATCAATAGTTATTAAGGTTGTTAAGTTCAGGTATGGTGAGTAAGGGATCTAAAATGTGGTAATGTGGAATAAGGCATTAATATGTGCTTTATAAATACTAACAAACAGTCAATATGCTAGAAATATGCATGATAGTAAGCAACTAGTAATAGTGAGAATTGGTCCCTAAACTAACATGTCCCACATACGCAAAATTATTATTTTTAAGCTTTAAGTACTACTTTTAAACAATACTGTACTATTAAAACCACCTTTCAAAATGTCTATTCCGTGTTTCTGTGTGATTTAGTTATTTGGGGCAGATTTCCAGAAAATACACTGATAAGTGATTAATGTAATTAATTAAGTGTCATATCGTGAAATTAAAATTTAGTCATGAAACTGATTTAGTCATATTTACAAATATTTACACTTAAAAAAATTACATAAGGAACTTCCTGTCATTTTCCTAGTCCTACCCAAACCTGAGGCCAGTTACATCACCGTATCGCAGGGCATTGTTGAGGCGAACTGCTCAGCTGTATCACGTCCTGCAGCAGAGATCTCCTGGAATGTGGAGGGTCATAATCAAACTCTGGGCCCTGCCGTCACATCATTGTATCATTTAGGGGACGGCACCACCATGGTGGTCAGTTCCATTGAAATGCAGACTGAGCTTCTGGATGATAAACTTGTGAAGTGTGAAGTTCGTCACCAAGGCCTTGAGTCTGCCATCTATGTGTCTCTGAATAAATGTGAGTGAAACTTACTCAATTCAATGTTTTTGTCCTGTTATGTTCTGGTTTTGTTTGTAGACTGTTTTGAATATTTGATTTATTTAGTTAATATGTGTGTGTTTTATTATTGCAGCCAGGAACGTCCATGTCATTCTCATTTCAGCCAGCTGTGTGGCCCTTGTGCTGCTCATTTGTCTGTGTATCTGTCTGAAGAGATGCTAACTTCATCTGCTGATATGGTCAGTAGGTCCACTCATATCATGTCTCACATTTATTTAATGCAGAATTTTTCAGTGCTGAATGTTTCAGTGTATGAAATGCAGAAAATTCGGGCATGCACAATTTTTATAGTAATTTACAAATTAGTTATAAATGTTAAAAAAAAGGCTGTTGGATCCATGCCTTTATGTTTTAAGTACACATACAAGAATATAGACGTTTGTGTGCAAGAATAAACACAGGAAGAAGAATAAGTTTACTTTGGCTAAACTAATGTTTGACGGGGTGAAGCAACAATTTACACATTACTGTGTTGAAATTAAAATCAAGCTTTTCATTTATTTTTGAGGGAAAGAAGTATTTCAGTCCACCATGTTAAAATATCTGACCCATACACAAATGTAATATGTGTGTATGTACATATTAGATTTCCACATATGAAATATGGGTAACACTTTAGAATAGGGATTTCTTATTCACTATTAACGATGACTTTTCCCTCAAAAAATTCATAATTTGGTGCTTATTAATATTTAGTAAGGTAGTTGTTAAGTTTAGGTATTGGGTAGGATTAGGGATGTAGAATAAGGTCATGTAGACTTAGGATTTAATATGTGCTTAATTATTACTAATAAATGGCTAATTGTCTAGTAATATGCATGCTAATAAGCAACTAATAATAGTTGCTTAACTAATAGTTAAGAGACCCTAAAATAAAGTGTTACAGAAATATGCTGTATTATGATGTAAAAACATTTTTGAAGATTATAAGAAATTTTAACAGTTTTATATATGACATCTAGTCCTTATAGTTATGTAGGTTTATGTGTTCACACTTTATTTTAAGGTTCAATTCTCGCTATTAACAAACAATTAACTACTACTTTTGCCTCCTAATCTTCTGCTTATTTATATTTAGTAACGTACAGTAGTTGTTTAGGTATTATAAGTATTATAAGTTTAGGTATTAGGAATGTAAAATATGGTTGTGTAGAATATGTGCTTTATAAGTACTAATAAACAGCCAATATGTTAATAACATGCATGATAGTAAGCAACTAGTTAATAGTGCGAACTGGTCCCTATACTAAAGTGTTACTGTTTATGTATGTGTAAATATGAAAGACATACATGTATTTAATAAATGTATTACAAAAACATAACATACAGGTTTTTAATATGTTGTTTTAATGAAGTTACATATATAAAATAAAACGTGGTTGTAACATGATGTCAAAAAAATCATAATATAGACATTATTAACATTTGTACATATACAAATCTACTATGGGGATTTTATATATGTTATAAACTACATTATATCTACCCAGTGAATTTAATTATGTATGAAAATGATATTGCCATATATGTTACATATATGGTAATATCACTCTTGACAGGCCAGCATGTCGTGTAACATTTCCACAGGTAAATAGTACAATAATATAACATGTAATTTATAAAATTAGTATAATATAATATAATATAATATAATATAATATAATATAATATAATATAATATAATATAATATAATATAATATAATATAATATAATATAATATGTCAATACTTTGTACATTTTAGATTTTACGATGTAATTTAGATTTACAGTTGTAGATGTGATATATTGTGTTTCACTCTGTTAAGTTAAAGTTACTTAAGTTAAAGACTGCACTTTTGTTAATAAATAGCCCAGATGCATTTTACACAGGAGATGATGAAAACAGCTACTGGAGAAATGTATAGCCAGAAATAGAAAGAGAGAGATACCAGAATGACTCACTAATCTCTCTTCTTTATCCAAGTCATCCTTCCTGCTTCATTCTCTTCAATGTTCCTCTCATAGAATCTGCAGGTCACCTGAGACGGCCAAAAGAAAAAAAAAATCATATTAGTTTTAAATTAAAAACAATGCAGCTAAATTTGGGGAATGAACAAAGGGCCTCAGACCCATCATACAGGAAGTCAAATCATTCTGTTCAGGTTGTGTTCATTAAGTTATTCTCTTATAGCTCATTACTGCACTAAACTCATGACTTATAATCAGTGAAGTGCTCCTAGATGTGATTGCTGGTTTAAATTTTATTTCATAAAAAATATGGTGGTGGATGAGGAGATACCCCCCTGACAATGTAAGCATTTTGAGTGCCTAGAAAAGCGCTATATAAATGTAATTAATTATTATTATTATAATTATAAAAAGTAACTAAAATAAGTAATTTAGTAAGGACTTAAATAAATTTTTGTTGTCAGATAAAATGTAAAAAGTAGTATAGTTACAAGGGTTTTAGTGAAACCAAAGTCAACGGTATATTACATTTATACAGAGCCCCGTTTATGTAGAGAACCACAGGAAGCCTAAGGTGTTACCACTTCCTGTCTCTTGCAAGAAGCCCATTTTATACCATAACTGTTTAATATTTACAATGCTTCTTCAAGGAAACAATGAAGTGTGATGATGAACAAAAAATCAATATAAATTGCCATTGCAACTATTTTTACTCCAATGATGGAAATGATTTATGAATGAAACAGGAAATAAATGGAAGGGACATCACTTATTCATCAGCTTGATTAAAATATGAAAAGTGGATGTTAAATACCAGAATGGAGTGAGAATGTAGATTATAAAGATTATAAAGAAAACCTTTTTCTTTTCAATAACAAGCTCTGATGAATCCTTCACAGTAAGTGGATTGGAGAAATAACTTGGCCCTTTAGAAATTAATGTAACATTCCATTTGACCCAAAACTGTATTGCTGTTCCTTAAATGTTGAGTGACTCATTTATCTGATGTTTCTAGAGGAGGATGAGCTCCTTCAGTTGAGCCTGGTTCTTCCCAAGATTATTCTCCCTCTTCACATAAACATCTTTACTGAGCTTTTCTTTGCTACCATCATCTTTCACTTGCTTCCCAAGGACATTAAGGCAATAATGTCTCTATACACCTGCTTTGAAACTTTTTTTTTCACCATTGGAATCTATTTTAAGTGTTTTTTAACCCAGTGTATTTTGCAGAGCTGTTCATACATTGAATTCTGTGAACAGTGGAAACATTGTGGCTCTGTGGTGTTTGTCAAAACACTGCTGTGTGTGAGCCGTTAACCTCTCGCTCAATCATTTGAGCTCAACTATTTGTTCTAACTTTTTTATTCCAGAATTTACTAGTTTATTTTTAACCCCTGTAACATTTAGAAAAATAAATATAATTTAACAAAATAATTTAATTGTATAACAGACCACAAATATATTCTATAAATATACATGCCCATGTTTATGCGCTAGTGTTCCCAGTTAAAGGCCTATTACAAAAGACTAATTGAATACAACCTTTTTTCTTCTTTTTTTTTTCTCTCTCTCACTTAAAACAATATTGTGAGAGGGAAAACAATCCAGATTTTCATGTTGTAAGCACCACAGGATATAAGGAAATGGTCACATCTGCTTGAACAAAATGATTGAAATTTTTAATTCATCATAATTTTTTTTAAATATGTGATATAATGAAATAAAACTAACTTTTTGTTACCATGTAAGACGTAGATGACGGAAGCATGAGGATGTACCACATAGTAGAAATTAACCCAGGCAGCGAGCCTGTCCTCCAACAAAAAACGACCATATAGGTCGTTTGTGCAAGCACCTTATTACGACCTATATTTAAGTTTTAAAGTTAAGCGCCATCTAGCGGGCATAAAAATAATGACAGTATCGCGTTGCGTCTGTCGTCATGAAATCATTACCAATCAAAACGCACGTTTATTCAAATGCAATGTGTGGACTTTTTACACAGATTTCACAGTATTTCCTACATATTTTACTAGGTGGCTTATTCGTTCGAATGACCACCTAACCCCACCCCTAAACCTAACCCTCACAGAAATCATGCTAAGTTATGATTATTGAGTATATACATTTTACGTGCACATCCGTTCCCTGGGATTGAACCCATGATAGCATGATTACATATCAAGGTATAACGCAATAATCTAACAACTGATCTACATGAAACGCAAATCAGAGTGCAAATAAAAGAGTACAAAACATTAATATGAAAACGTCCTGTTGTCGATAGGGGCGCAATTGTAGTATATGCTCTGATGGGTCGTAATTCAGGGATTTGGACAAACGACCTATACGAGCGTATTGGTTGGAGTACAGATTGCAGGCAGCAGTAGTTTTAAGCTGTAAAAGTCATTTATTTTTAACTCTGTTTCAATATTGATGCAGTCTCGTGTGAAAAAAGCCTCAACTGGAATAATAAAGAAACATTGTTCATCACTCAACTCGGCCCTGTATCAACTCAAGATGGAGAACATGAAATAAAACATTAGCTGTAGGAGCTGGAGGATTATATTGAACACTCATTGTTAAAAAATGCTTTTGCTGCCTAATTATAGGATATTAAAACATTTATATTTCTTGTCTTTTCTTTCTTCAGGCTGACTGAAATGAAAGGAACTGCTGCTATAGTTCAGATTTTCACCTTGACCAAACAACAGTGTTCCTTCTGTCTTTCCTTCTGATGAATCTGAGTCAACGTCTTCTAATATAACTGATATTCAGTGTAACAGTATAAAAACAAACATGTTATCACAACACTTTCAACACTAAATGCCTTATTTATTATAGACTGTATAGTTTAGTGAGGCATTTTTTCTTAGTGCAGCTGTACTGAATCATGCTCTTTAAATTGACCAAAATATAAGCAGACTTTTATTATCTGAATTCTGCCATTCTGTAACCATAGAAAAGTCATAGCTTTACTGATGTTTTGATGTGTGTAATAAAATAACAGAGTTTTATCAGGGGAACTCCTTCAGACATGAGAACATATATGTTCTTTTGTGTCAAGTTATTGTCGTCATGTTTGAAATAAAGTGATTAAAGTATGACAGACATTTTTCCACTAGATGGAAGTGAACTCATAGTTAAAAACATTTAGCCCACCCTCTTCATTCTGAAATTATATATTTCCATTCCCCTTCACACCTCTTTGTGTGTTATGTGTTTTAAAGAAGTTCTCTGAAATCCCTCAAATAATGAAGTAAAGATGCACTTTGTTCTCTTAAACTGTGTGACATTGTCAGACATAAGATATTGTATTTAATTTTGCGTTGTTAAAAGATAATAAGGTTAGTCAAAGGTCTACACCATGTTTTGATCCACCCACTCTAATAATAATAACAATGTACCAGGTCTACAGCAAAGTTCATAAAACATTAAACAGTTAAATATATATAACTAATAATTCCTTATCAGTTTCATATCTTTATACATATCTCTTTTTGAAATCATTGTTTTGCCCATCTTATGTATTATATATGCTTTATTTATATATATATATATATATATATATATATATCAATATTTAAACAAAACAGGGTAGTATACATAGTGTTTTGTGATGTTTAAGAAGAATTTATTAAAGAAAAATGTATTAATCAGCAAATCACAAAAACAATGGCACAATATTTCTGAAGCAACTATGGAGTAATGCTTTCCACAGTTGGTCATATTAATACTTCTAAAGTAATCTGAACTGCAAGATATTAACCGGATTTCTGAAGCATTACAGTAACTTAACAGTAACTTAATCTTTACATTGAACATTAATAACTGAATGACGAAAAAACAAACAAACGGACAGAAAAAAAAAAGATCTCTTCACATCGACTGATGATTCAGAAGCATATTAAATAACATTCTGTTCTTCTGATGCTGTTCTGCATCAGTGCACAGCTGCACTGTACAAAACTGTCTCTGGGGCCGTACCCTTTATGAAGGTTTAGTACGTATGTATGTTTAAAGTACTAATGTGTACCTATGAAGTAGATGTACCATAAGGGTAAACAGGGTACAAAGATGTACAGTTTAGCTTTTGTAACTTAGGGCATCACCCCAGTGACAGCTTTGTACCTTTTTTTCTTTGAAAGCATAGTTTCTTAAAAATGGTATACAACAGAAGTCAGCACGTCTGAGTTCAGATAGAGATAGGGAGGAAGAAGCAGGCCTTTTTTGTGTGTTTCCATGTACTGTGGAAGTGAAAACAGCATTTATAAATAAATAAATAGCTTCAACAGATACGATAAAAAGTTCCACAGACATATTTAAAACAAAACATACCTGATTTTTATTTGCCATATATTTTCTTGGAGACTTTCTCCCTAAAATATTTCATAGGATTAAGCAAGGAAACACAAAACTAGTATCATTTATAAAAGCAACTGTTATGTTTAGTTAAAACACTCAAATAACTCACCTTGGCGTCTACAGATATAAAGAAATGATATGATCATAACTATGAAGACCAGCCCCACTATTCCACTGCAGATGTATACAAAATACCAAAACCACTGCAGACCATCGTTTGGAGGTGTATTTAGATCATGTACTGTTGTAGGTACTTTAGGAGAACATATTAAAGAGATGTAGAAATTATACATAAAAACTTGACAATAATATCATGTTGTAAAGGTCATGTCCTTACTTGTGTTATTGTGAGTGAGTGAAAACTCTTCATTCATATTATCAGCTGAAAATATAATAAAATGTCTTAGTGAAGACATTTAGTAATGTTTTACAATTTGTAATCAACAAAGTGTGAATATTATTAATTCTAATGATAATGTCTCTTACCTGTCACAGTCACATTAATAGCATGGCCTATAGACATGTCGCCTTCTTTACATCTGTAGAAACCAGCATCCTCCATTGAGATGTTCAGGAAAACCAGGAAAGCCATCCCTTCCTGTTCTGTGATGTTCTTCCACTCAGTTCTGATGTGATTTGAATCATTTAAAGCTTTACAGTCCTCTCCAAAGAGTTTGCACCATGAGACTCTTGGTTTCCTTTGACATCCATGTAGAGTTACAGAACAGTTTATCTTCAACACGCTCATAACAGGAGCTAGAAACACTGTGTTTCGTGGCACTCTGATCAATGAACGACAATTCATCTCAGACCCTAAAGGAATGAAGAAAAAATATAGGTCAAGAAAAATAGCAGAGTAAATTTTTTATATATCAGGTCTTTAGATAGCTGCATTGACATCATCAACTAAATTAAACTTTTTGAGACCATAAGCAGAATTTTCATACAATCCTGAAAAAAGGTTTTTGATACTGTTATTTAAACTACAAATAATATTTAGTGGTATAAACATTAATAGGACAACTTTATAGAACAAATAAAGAACAAATCTCAAGTTTGTGTGTTTGTACAACACCTCAGCCTATACATCTATGATAAATTCTTTAGATGTTTTATTTTTATTTTCATAGAGGTGGTTTAACATTTCTTAGTAACCGTGCATCACACCCAATAGTGTAATGCAGCACATTAATGTTTGAGGCTTTACCTTTGCTTATTCTATGCTTTTGGACAAAGTCAATGGTTATTCACCTAAATTAACTTGATTTAAGATGAATTAGATAATTATTCAAATGTAAGTATACAGAGGTATCTAAAACATACATGGAAATTCTGTTATTCAAATTTATAAGCAAACATTTACCAGGATGTATATTATAAATAAATGTAATAATATATAATCATTTTCTATAAAACTATTACATGTCAGTGATTTTTTTTTCTTCAATACGACAAACAGCAAAACTTTTCCAAGGTCAGGTACTACTCATAAAACCCATATATCTCATAAAACATTATCTGCTATATGCATTGCACACATGCCGTGGCATCACATTTCAAACTTATACCATAGTACATACCATCATACACATTTAGGAATATATATCTGACTGACATCAGTCAGTCTATAGGGCAGATCTGAATACTCACCGTTCTTGGTGCTGCTGGCAGTGACACACATCAATATCACAATAGTGGCCAGTATAATCTAGAAGAAAGAGTTGCTTAATGTTGAAGGTCTTTTTATCAGAAAATGCATATTAAAAATCTAATATAATCTCTTACCATCTCTGTTTCTCTTTTCTTGTACTTCTTGACTTGAATCTTCAAATCCTTGAATCACAGGTGCTTTTCACCTGCGTTGTTTCTCATCAAATTCTTTTTATTTGTTCAGCTTTGTGTCTGTGTCCGTTTTCTGAGGGTTGTTCTTCTTAGTTTGTCTTCTTTCGTCATTGACAGTGTCAAACCTCATCTCGTGTGTCTGTAGTGGTTTCAGGTTCTCTGAATGTTGTCCAGGGTGGCTGAACCTTCATGCAAATACTGAAAATAAAAAGGATCAAGAAACAGTTGTCAATTTAGCAGTTTTGTTGCTATTTTGGTAACTTTGGTTCCCTACAATATAGAACATTTTTCTTTCCTAAAAGCACCCAGCAACTTGCTATTTAATTTAATTTAATCAATAAAAAGACATTTCCTGTAACCCTACAACACAACAAAATGCAAAGCATGATTAAAAATCAAGGTAAAATAACTGTGAAATTATTTCATATTGACACAGTAAATATGCCCAATGCAAATAATAGTTTATAACAATAATAATAATTATTATTATATTAACTAACTAAAAATATACTTCTTAAAACTATATCCTATTGTGTAGTTTTACTATTTATTATGAAAATACATTCAATGTAAAAAAAAAATACATTCAATGTAAGAACATGTAACTTCAATAATTCAATGTTGTGTTTATACTACTACAAATAATATGTTTATATTATTTTTATGAACACATCTAAATTAACATATTTTAAATAAACATTTTCGCTGAGATGCTAGTAACTCTGAGTAAATTCATGCAATGACACGATTTTACCAATTTCATGTTGGTACATAATGACATTATTTTGTAATGAAAACATCATTTAACAACTTTTAGCAACAAATCATCCTGCCTTTAAGCAACTTCCCCTGAAAATGGTTTGGCAACACTGACAGTAGCACAATGAGTGAACAAATGAACTCAGTGGCCCCTCATTGTGGATAATGACTGAACAGCAGCACAGTCAGAATACTCAGTTTAACTGTGACCTTAAAGGGTTACACTGTAAAAACTAAAGGTGCCTCAGGTATCCTTTTGAGTACTCCAGGAACCTTAAAATGTATTTAAAGTGCCTCAAATGTCTTTTTCTCATAATAGGGTTCCTGGAAGAACCATTATAGTCTTAGCAGTTCGTGCAGGAACTCATGAGATCCTTGAAGCACATTTGTTCCCAGTTCTAAGGTTCTGGAGTCAACCTTTCGTCACACTGAGACCTCAAAGTGCTCTGGAGGTTCCTGGAGGAACTCACATTTTAAAAAGGGGTTACTGTAGGCTCTGTTAACATTAAAGTGGTTCCTGGAAGATCTCACTTGTAAAAGCCAGCATCTGGAAGAACCCAGAGAAGTAACAAAAATGAAATTTGACTTATTATTATTATTATTTACTTTTTAGGAATGTGATGGAACAATGAATTGTGTGGCACTTTCCATGTGAAATAATAAATAAATAAAATAAAATAAAAACCTAAATGGTTGTACAAATCTTCACACTTGTTCTGTCAAAACATAAATAAATAAAATAACAAAAGGACATACAAAATCTTCTAAACAGCCAGAATATCCAACTAAAATGTTACAATTATTTCTGAAAACACTGTTCTCAGCAATAGGGAATATATACAAGCAAACAGGCATCCAGTGACTACACCATGTTTGTTATTATTATTTATTAATTTCCTCCAGACTGCAATAACTAAAAATAGTTTTAATTTAATAAAAAACTTTAATTATAACAATCGGTACAATAGTAATATTTAGATTTTTTTATTTGATTAATGAAATAAGTTTAAATTATTCAGCTGTTGTCAAGAAGAAGAAAATGCATGAGGCTTGGAGTCCTCGCGCTCCTGATGTTTGCTCGCGCACGCGTGCGTATGAAGTAACGGCTTATGGAAGCGTATGGGTAGCGATATTCAATTTGGGATGTAATATGCAAAATGACAATGCAATATGTAAAATGGCAATGCATTTCTGTATTTACATTTACATTTTCCAATACATTTGTGCAACGTTTGGTGCAAAATGAAAATGAAAATTAAGTTACATAATTTGCATTTGTCATTTCATACACCAGTTTTAATATGTAAAATGAATACTAATTTTAACGCTTTATAAGTTGCAAAATTTAAATAAAATGTAATACAGAAATGATTAGATATGTATAACATGTTCAAGCAAAAACTGTGGCAAAATTATAATTTAAATGCTATTTTTCTTAACCTTTTAACTGTCACCCCCATTTTTGAACATAGACGTGAAAGTACACTATTCACACTTAAATTGTTATAATTCATAAACGCTTTTGAATACAGACCAAAGGTTGGTCTCTTTTTAAAGAAGACAATCTGCAGATTATTGCAGAAGTGAATTTAAAAAAATGAAAGTATAAACAAGTTATAGAAGTTTAAATTTACTGTAAATAAATTTATTATTTTATTTTTATTATATTTTATATAAAATAAATATTTTATAAAATGTTTAAATCCAAAATTGCTATAAAATTAAAGCCATATGTCTAAATAAGTTGTGTTCCAAATTTGAAGTTGATATAAAAAAAATGTAGGTTCATATGCAATTTTGTTTAGGCGTTATACCACAAAAAGCCACCGGGTGCCATTGAAACTCCATTGAATTTTTTGGATGCATTTTTCTGTCACAAATGTATCAATTTCTCTCTCAATATTATGTCTATGACAAAATAACCACCGAATATGGAATCTTGAGACTCAGACCTTTCCAACGATATGTATTTTGTCAAGATTATGAAAAGTTTTGATTCTAAAAGACCGTAATATATTTGGAATATGACCCCTCCCACTAAGGGGGGGGGGAGCACACTAAAAGATTTTAAAGTACGATTTCCATGGTAACGCAGTGTCCGATTTCAAAATGGTTTTCATAGGATGAATTTGGAGTATTTAAGCTTTCAAATGATATATAATTTATGATGATTACTAAAACATGTGATAGGGAAAAAGGAAGCGGAGTAGATTTTTTGTGACAAAGGTCAGAACTCCTGTTATGATGTATATGTTTTGAGGTGCACTCTTTTTATAAATTAATATTTTACTGTTCCTTCATAATTTTTAACAACAAAAAGGGGTCAAATATCTATTAAGGAGTCTTAGACCTTTCCAACAATATATAGTTTGTCATGATTAGATTAGGATATAATTGTAATATATTGAAGTAAATTTAGGCGTCCCGTATACGGGACGGTGAAGACACTTCGATTGCATTTTCATTCAATGTCCCACAATGAATGTAGCAAAAGTCAATGTGCACATTGAAAATGCATTCCGAGCCGATCACGTGTCCGCCCCCTCCCACCATGTCAATCACTGCGTGAACAAGGCGGTATAAAGCGCCTTGCTTTATATTATAAAGCGTTAAAATTAGTTTTCATTTTACATATTAAAACTGGTGTATGAAATGGCAAATGAAAATTATGTAATTTAATTTTAATTTTAATTTTGCACCAAACGTTGCACAAATGTATAGGAAATTGTAAATTTAAATACAGAAATGCATTGTCATTTTATATATTGCATTGTCATTTTGCATATTACATCCCAAATTGAATATTGCTACCCGTATGCTTCCATAACGGCTCCTTTCCTCAAAGAAAGAAACAACCGCTTCGTGAGGTGAGTAAAGACTCCAAAATAAATACACAGCTTTATTATTTGTATACTAATTCCTACACTGGCACATTAAACTGTATGTTTTTTCATTTAAAATGTTTGTTTTACCCATTAATTTAATAGCCGCGATGCTTACGAGTCTAATGCACTTTGTGGGACGAAATAGAGACTACCCAGCCGGCACATGACCAACCTTTAACGTTGAAATATGGTTGAAATTCAACGTTTAAAGCTGAATGGTTGAAAAACTTCCAGCACATGACAAACTTTCAACATTGAAATATAGTTGAAATAAGGTCAGTTGTGGTGTCAACGTTGAAACAACGTTGATTCAACGTTTAAAGATGAACGTTGAAAAACTTCCAGCACATGACCAACTTTCAACATTGAAATATGATTGAAATAAGGTCAGTTGTTTTAATGAAACAACGTTAAAAATGTTTAATGCTAAATGGTTGAAAAAGGTTAACAAGCTTTTAAATTATTTATATTAAATTATTTAAGATTATTATTATTTTAATAGCATTTTAAAATATTTTAGTCATGATACCTATTATAAAATCTAAATGTATATGTTAAATATTATCATCATTAACAACAATAAAACTATATACATTTTGCTGCTTTATCACACTGAAACAACTCCCATTGGTAGTTTTATTTTATTACTTCGATCATGATTGGTTAATCTGGCTGTCATTCAGGAAACTGGATAATGAATCGGTTCGCGCCTTTCTACATTTAAAAATATGACCGTTATTGTCGTCTTTCTGTGAGTGAGGCGGCTGACTGTGAGCTGCTGTTTCAATGGCAACAACATAAACAAACGTTACTGCGCATGCGCGCTTTTGTGGACCTAACTTAACTTCCGGTAGACTTCCAAATAGAATCAATAACAACAGCCAAGTCCCTCTAGACTAGGTATTTTTTGATAACAAACAAAATATGTTTGCCGCTTGGATCAGGCGGACTTAATGAAAATGCAAATTCATTCTTTGCCAGCAGGCGATGTTTTAAAGCATAGACATAAAGCACAAGATATAGAGGTTTCCCCAGTAACAGCTGTAAACAAAGCAGAGCTGGTACGCTCACACGCTGCTTTATCAGGCATATAACATGCAAGTCTTCCTTCAGAAATACAGAGATATAAAAACACCTGTGCCTCGTTTTGATATTTAAACATACGAACGAACAACGAAATACACAACACAGACCGGAAGTTAACTTAGGTCCAGGTGCGTGCGCCCGATGAAACCGTCTATAACTGACTGCTCGGTCGGGCCCGAATTATTTAATATTTGCCTGTAATTTTTTTTTATTTTGAGCGAATTTGAGTTGTGACATGTGAATGGAGAACAAAAACTGTGCACACAAGAAGGGTCAGATGTGTTCTGCGATGTCCTGCAAACATACTGGCAAAATGAGGTAAGAAAATCGCTATCTTTATTATCTTTCGAAAATAGTAAAGTATAACTTAACCAGAGTTTACAAATGCGTAGCTTAAAGGACATGTAACCTGCAGAAGATAAATAAATAATCGTGTGTGTGTATTTATGCATTGCTTTATCACAGATGATCAAGTTAGATGTTCACCTAATGTGTTGCTGGTAAGTTATGTGTTAATATCTGTCTTTTAGAGATTTTTCCACATTTTCCTGATATGAATCCCATGCATTAGGTGTGTTATATATGTTTTTATTCTTATAATAGTTTCAAAGTGTTTCTGAAACATATAAGTGCAAATGTCGGTACAATTTTAATGAATTAATGAAAATGAATTTTAAAAAAAAGGATTGTTTAAAGCCATGGTTCTCAAAGTGTCAGGCCCCCTCTAGTTGTAACGCAGGTGAATCACTAAATTAAACTAATTAATGTTAATACTTTTTAATTTAATCGTTGAGTAAGTTTTTTTTTGCACATTTAAGTATGTTACAGTTAATGTACAGTACAGTTTTGTAACTTTTGTTACATAATTACATTTAAAACTATATTTTAATTTAAACTTTTTATTTTCTTTTACCTGTATGTAAGCACAGTGTAGTGTTAATGTTCAAACTGTATTTCCCATGGTAAAAGTGTCTGACAACAATTAATATTCTTATTAGAATAAAACTGCCTCATTTTTTAACTGTAGAGCTGTAGCTGAATAGTTAGGCCTACTACGCTGCTGAAATTTAATGTTGGTCATTATGGTGCAACTTAATATTTAATAACAAATATTTTCTGAAGTGGTACTTGGTATAACAAGTTTGAGAACCAATGGTTTAAAGAAATGGTATAATATGAAATCCTGCTTTTTAAGAACTTTTCAGTAAACCATTTCTTCTTTCACCTTGTAGAGTCATCAAGGATCCAGCTTGTTCTTGAAACATTGGTAAGAAAATGATTGGTTTTGATTGTACTTAGTTTAATAAAAATGTACTGAATTAGATTTTACTTGTTTTACTAAATACACTGTATTCCCAGCAAACATTGGTCCGACGGCGACGTCGTGTGGCCGGCCAAAAATCGCGGTAGGACAGCATAAATCAGTAGAAATGTGTAACATAGAACATTTCCTAAAAATGCATTCAGATACGTTTGTACATGTCTATAGTTCTATGAGGTTTCATGTATATTTGTTTCTTTGACTTTTAGCTGCGTGTAGTTCAATATTTACCCGTGTTGTGAATCGGTTGTGAGAGGACATGGCTGGACTGGCCATTGGCCATTGGGCATTTGCCCGATGGGCTGACGTGCTTTTTGGGCCGATATATCTCATACTCATACTTTTTTTTTTTTTTTTAAACGGCCCATAAAATTTGTACATCGACGGCCCATTCGTTTTGTTTTGTTTTGTTTTGCTTAATTGGCGGCGCTGGGTTTGTGCCGGTGTAATGCATTGGTCAAAGTCAGTGTTAGTTTTTTTTCTGACAGACTAGCCCATGAAACACGTAGATCAGCGGCCCATTAGCTCTTTTCTTGATTGACACTGGGCTGGCCCAATCACAACTTTAAACGAGTGAGCGAGCGGCAGCAGTGTCAGTGTGTATCTGCAAAAAAAGATGGAGAAGAAACGCAAGGAATGTGCAGATAAATAGCGTGAAAAAATAGAACCAGGCCCTTAAAGCAGACACTGTAAACTGTGTCAAAATATACGTTTTCTGACCTTCATCAGCTCTTGTGGCAGATGATGATAGTGAGGACGGAGGATCAGGAGAGAGATGAGAAAGTGTAGAGCCTGCGGTAAGCATAACTACTTTCAAAACACTTAGGCCATGTCATGAGTGTAGATTATTTCCACATCTGCATAGTTGACGATTACCGCAATTCACTAGAAATTTAATAAGAGGCGTTTGTAAACCATGTTTTCCGCCAAAATAAAAGCTTGATGCAGTTTGCGTCAAAATAAAAGATCATGTGCTTATCTCTTTCAAGTATAGAAATTGGTACAACTAATTAAGAAAGTTTCCTTTATTTTTTTGTGCATTTGTTTTTACAAAATATGGCTATTACTGTCATTGGATTAATATTATAACTATTATTATGTATAGGTGTAATGTAAATAGACACTGTAACTAAAAGAGGTTTGAATTTTTCTTTGTTTAATTTGCAGACTGAATATGGGTTGGAGCTTTTAATTTTGAACTCTCAAAGTGCACCAGATTAATGAATTTAACATTAAAATGCACAAAATTTTCTCACGAGGGGGCATGCCCCCGAACCCCCCTAGAAGGACCGAAGACACACCACCATAGTTTTAACAAAAATCTTGTAAGACACACTGGTATTGCTATGCCAGAGCCGCTTATAGCTTGTTTTAGGGTTCACCGCTGTGGAGTATAGTTCAACTATATTAATAAATATACAATTTTGACTTATTTCATCTGTTAACTCTCACTCGTTACATGGCATTAGTGGTTTTAATGAATAGGAGTTGGTATGCA
Organism: Carassius carassius; assembly: GCF_963082965.1. Classification (NCBI taxonomy): domain Eukaryota; kingdom Metazoa; phylum Chordata; class Actinopteri; order Cypriniformes; family Cyprinidae; genus Carassius; species Carassius carassius. Next base: position 23,915,366 of record NC_081761.1, read on the forward strand.
TATAATTAAGGGCATGCAAAGATGGGGGGTGTTTATGATCATATAGTGGGCCGGTCTGGGCAAAAATACCCGAGACGATTTTTTGTCCCAGTCCAGCCCTGTGAGAGGACGTCACCTAGTGACGTCTTTTACACGTGCATTACACGTCCATCGTGACCCTCTATGAAATCCTTGTGGAGTATGCAAAAGCTGTGCTTACACCTTGATTAATACTGCAATAATTAATTTAAGTTTACCAAGTAGTTTTTAAGAGGTTGTGAATAGACGTCCACTGACGTCTTTTACACGTCTCGTCATGGTTGTGAAAAGACATCCAAGCAAGACTAGCAGGAAAAAATGTTTTGTATACAAAGTAAATACATTTGCTTTATCTTGTTTAAATAAATGATAATCACAAACTGCCCAGTGTGGTTAAGTGATTGCAAAGCCATGCTGCAATTTAGTCATCATTTCAACCTGTTTTATGTATTCGTTGTTATTATTTTTATGGAATCTATGCATATACATGTAAAACAGATATATATCCGGTCACCATTTCGGTCTGAGTTGGATGTAATTGCCAAAACGGTGCTGCCAAGATGTAGACACAAAACATAGTAATATATTTTGTGATATTACAGGATAGATTATCTCGCGAGATCTCGCTTTTTTTTTTCGGAAGTTCCGGAGCAGGCAACCAGGAGGAGAGGACTCGAAGAGGACTCTTGGAGGGAGATGTATCCAGGCACGTGCACACATAGACATGAAAGGGGGCTTGAGCACCTGCCCTTTTTATTCCTGGAGAGAAAGTGCCCTTTTTTCTGGGATGCTTTATTTTTATTTTTGAAAAATAATATATATTTCTGTTTGCACACAGCTTCCCTGTCAAACAAATATATTTATTGAAATATAGTATCTAAATATCAGGTCAGGAGTTCTGAAGCGCTCCCTCTCCCTCTCCCCCGATTGTTAAACCCGATTGTGTTGCTTCCGCTAAAGAAAATAGGGACTTTAAGCAACACCCTCTGGTGGAACGGCAACGCCATTCTGGCGTTGTATTGCGCATGCGCGAATTTAACTGCTACATTGTGACGTTCTACTTTAACGGTCTACTACGGGAGAACAGCTGATTTGCCGGAGTCGCTACAACGTGAGAGATTTGGTAAATAAATGTTATGTTTTATGGCATATGACACTGTAATTTGCATCAGTTTATAATTGTACCACTAGTGTTTTATATAATATGTGTTAAAATGTTTTAAGCTTAAGCTAATTTTAACAATTTTTTCCGTTTGTATAAAGATATGTCTGTTGTTAGCAACAACACCTCAGGCAGCATTGAGATTAGAGATGATGTGAAGCGGACAATGTAAGTATTGCATTTATCCTTCTCAAAATCCATGTTAAATGTATTACTATGCTATTAAAATATTTTGAATTGGGTAAAGTAGATTAACAGATAAGAAATAGATTAATGGATTGGTTATTTTTATTAGTTATCTATCAAGACTATTAATTATACTTACTTTTCATAAATTAGCTTTATTTACTTCATGTTTCTTGTTGATTAGAGTCCCTATGGAGTGGAAAGAGCAACATGATGTGCTTCTCTGTAGAGAAATCCTGCTCACAGAACCATACAGGTATAAAAAGGGCAGTTTTGACAAGGGCAAGGCCTGGTCAAGTATAGCAGACACACTGAATTGCTCTCAAGAACCCAAATTCAGAGTTATGCAGAGGTCAGTGAGGGAGAGATTCAACTTGATTCAGACGAAATACAAGGCCAGAAACAATAAAGACGAGAAGAGCAGTGGAACATCTGCAGAAATAACAGAACTTGATATACTAATTGAAGAAATAACAGAGAAAGAAAGAGCAGCTGAGGAAAACAAAGGGAGTGATGAGAGTATGAGGAAGTTAGAGACGGACAGGGCCAAAGCAGAAGAGGCAAGGAAGAAGGCCATGGAGAGGGTTAGCCAGACCAACAGGAGGCTTAGTGAAGAGGGAGAGGACTGGACAAACAACAAACGTAGGAGAAGGAGTGGGAATGACACCATTGAGTTTTTGAGGGAGAGAAGCCAGACTGAGAGGGTTCTAAGAGAAAAGGAATTGGAATTGAAAAAAATACAGGTTGAAGAGCAAGCAAAAGCAGCACAACAAACACAAAAGCAGATGAGGGACATGATGCAACTAATGCAACAACAGCAACAGCAAATGCAGGCAATGCAGACTATGCTACTTCAGCAACAGCAACAGCAAGGGCAAGCATTACTTAGCCTCATTGAAAATATGTCAAAGAAATGATTATTCTTTTGCCATTTAAAAACATTTATTTGTGATTTCATTCATAAAACATTTCAATGTATAAATCCTTCTATTAATAATAAAATATAAAATATGTTAACATAAAATAGCATATTTTTAATAAAATGTTGTTAGTAGCCTATACTTTATTACTTTACTTTATGTATATTGTGTATTTGTGTAAACTATGTATACTATATTTTTGTTAATAATAAAATAAAAAATGTGTTATTATAAAATGTCTTATTCTTTTTAAATACAATTCTGGTTTTATATTGTGTGTTTGTATACTATGTTATATTTATTTATCTTTATTTTTAAATGTATTTATATATACATAGGCCTACATAGCAGTGTAGTTTTGCATGTATGTGTTACCTCATGAAAAATAGTCACGAATGTGTGGAGGATCCAAGTTAAAAAACTGCGATGTCTGATTACCGTACAGACAAGTTAGTGCATTTCTTAACAAAGCAGATACAACATACAATTTTCCAACACTACTCAAACCAATTTTTAAATTCTTTTTGAAGTCCATGAACTTGAAGTAGTTTGCTATGTCCCCAAACAACCACTCCACAGACACTCTGACTTCACTCATTCGTTTGTTGTATACCATCATTTGAGGGGTGAGATGAACATGTCGAAATGGGGCTTGCAGATGCACACGCAGTGGGTATGCTGGGTCCCCATACACACACATTGGATGGCCATCTACAGAGATGGCATGACGTTGCAGCAATGCCAACAGCCCAGATTCTGCCAGCATTCCAGAGTCATGCTTCTTTCCCTCTGTTAAAATATATTTTTAAATTAAAAAATGTTTTTATTTTATTTTATAAATTTTAAAGGGAATGACAATGTTTCCATAGATGGTAAATTATTCAGACATACCTACAGGGCCGTACAGATGGGCAATCAAACCATTAGGGATGGCTACAGCCTGGTATTTTAGACTGTGGATGCGTTTGTGTCCATTATATAGGATCCTCTGTGTTACACCTGGTCTGGCAATGGGTCGTACAGTGCCATCAATAAACCCAAAGCAATTATCCAGAGGGGCTCCCATTTGGAGGATGCAGTCAGCATAGTTTCTCAATGCTACAGGGTTCAGTATGTTTACATTCCACTGCGTTATCCTGTGATGATGTGCAGAATATATATGGTCCAGCACGGAGTTTGTGGCCATGCACAGGACTGGGACTTGTCGGTGACCAAACCTTTGCATCATGTCACTGTACCGGCAAGGGTATGCCAGCCTCTTAAGGAGCATACACAGCGCCTCGACTCCTCCCACAACACTTCTCTGATCACAAACGATCTCATTGGGAATCCCGAGAACATCTACCAGAATTGGTAGGTCACATTTTCTGACACGAAATTCATTTAAGCATTCGTCTTCCTCCATGTAATCAAGGTTAAAAGACAAGTATTGCTTACATGGTAAATCTAGGTTTTTAGACTTATTTACATCATACAATATTAAAAACTCCTCTTCTGACAAAAGATTGTCATTTAATGCCAAAAGCAATCCTTCTCTTGCTTTTTTAAATGACATTTTTTTGTATCTCAATAAATGAATTAATGCCGCGTAGCGCTGTCCTGTTTACCGTTGCTTAGTGATTTTTACGTTCTTGGCTACGGCGGTGTGACAGCAAACTTCCGGTCGCTGTAGCCGTTCCATTCGCAGCTGTTGCTTAAAGTCCCTAATAGCCCGCTCCGTCTCTACGGTTAGAATCCTGTGAGTCCATAGCAACGCTCTGTTTTTCATGGCAACGGTCTGTTATACTCCACACAGCGGTCTTTTGGTTATAACAGACCGCATTCTACATTGGAATTCAACCAAGCCATGTAATAAAATAAGTTAATAAAATAAGCATGTATCACCACCAGGTGATATGCTTTAGTTATTTTGTTTATCCTATTTACCTGCATTTCCCTGTCAATTAGATGCAAATGTGCGCATTTTAACTAGTTGACGCCTAATTTGCATACAGAACGTCCCCAGTTATTGACTTACATCAAGAGTGTTTCCCCCTGAAATTTAGAAATCTAAATTGGTGAATTTAGAAGAAATCTACAGATACAAACAGATGGAGGATACACTCTAAAAAATGTAGTAAATCTGAGTAACTGCATCTGGTACATTAATAAATAAAACTGAGTAGAAATAAGTTAACATTAAACTTTAAAAATAACAATATTTATAAATTAACTATTTAAATAATTTAACTTTTTTTATTTCCTCGAAACAGTATTCCATACCACCACAAATACATACATGACATTGGCTTTTATTGAATTTTTACTCAATTATTTTGGTAAGTTTAATTTTAAAGTGTTATGTATTCTGATAACACCAAAATAATTAAAACGATGTAGTGCCTTTTGCAAAAATAAACAAATTATTAGTAAAACACGCCCCTCTGTTTGATGCAGTTATTTAGGTTATTAGGTTATTATAAGTGCCATCTGAAATTTCCTTCAATAATGATCATTTTTATCAAGCTTGTATGTTTATGTTCACTTATTTCACATTACTGGAAATGAAAATTACCTATTAATTGTCATTTAAGTTAAATTACTGAACTTAAATAGGAGCTTGAAAAAAAAAGCTCATAAGAAAATTTCAGATGGCACTTAGAGGCTTTTGCATCTGAACTCTTCATATATACTTGAAACTAGTAGCATAGAAAATGTTTTTAAAACATGCACATTGTGGAATGGTTTCCTTTGCTGCTCTATAAACCTAGTGAATACTATAGGAGACCATGGTTTCTGTGAACTGATTATTTTGTAGACATCTTTTGAAAATGAAACAATTGCGTGAGTTTGAGGAAGATAAAATTAATTAACTTTTTAAATTAATTTTTTTTTAAAAGGAAGTCAGAGTTGCGTTAATATATATATATATATATATATATATATATATATATATATATATACTTTTTTGTTTAAAAAAAAAAAAAACTAATTATGAGAAGTGCCCTTTATTTCACTTGAGCCCCTGCCCAGGGGCGGACTGGCCATATGGAGCACCGGGACTTTTCCCGGTGGGCCGCTAGCCAATGTGGGCCGGCCCACCCGGTACACACACATATATATATATATATATATATATATTATTTTTTTTTTTTTTTTTTTTTTAATTGACGGAAATCATAATAAAAAATGTTTTCAAAACATGCACATTGTGGAATGGTTTCCTTTGCTGCTCTATAAACCTAGTGAATACTATAGGAGAACCATGGTTTCTGTGAACTGATTATTTTGTAGACATCTTTTGAAAATGAAACAATTGCGTGAGTTTATATATATATATATATATATTCAAAATTCAATTCAAAAGATGAATTAATTCTTTGTACGAGCATTGTCTGAAATGCTGCTCACAGCGCGTGCTTTGAACGAGTGCGCGCAAGCTTCGAACGCGCGCAAATTGTTTAAAAAAGTTGAATCAGCAAGATTTAGAAACAAGTGAAAACGATCAACTACGATACATTTCACCCCTCCAATCGAGTGAACAACGCGAATTTTAAATCGCTATTCATGATAGCCCGTCGGGAAGAGCAGTGATACATTTTGGAGCCTGACTGCAAAACACAATAGCCCCTGGACGTCGGGCTAGCGATTTTGCGAGCCCTGCACCTCAGATCTATCCAGTTTGTGAACCACTGGTTTCCACAATGTTTTCGTTAAACAAAATAAATGATTATTTTAAAAGATTTACTCAAGAGAATAATCTGTTCACGAATCGGATCATGAACTTATATTACCGCATATTCATGCATCTGTTAATTGAATGCAAAGTGTGAGTTCTAGGAGAATGTTTGTCTCGTGATGAACATGTATCGCTCACTAGGAGTCGCTAAATGAACAGCTGCAGCACGCAGGTTATCTTTTTTTTTTTTTTCAATGGAGGATCAGTTGCCCTATTGGTTAAAATCCCCAAACAGTATACTTAAATATCAAATAAATAAATTACATCAAAACAGGGGCGTTTGCGTTTTGATGTGGTGGGCTGCTGTGGGCCAGAAAGTCCAGGGCCACTTTTTGGTCCCAGTCCGCCCCTGCCCCTGCACCTCAAAATGTCTATGCACGTCCCTGGATGTATCGATATATATTATATAAAATCTACTGTTGGGTAAGTACATTTTGTATTATTTGATCAACGTGCTTGAGTTTTACTTGTTTGACACGAAGGAACCGAGAGAAATGATGCCCACGTTGTCAACTGAAATTCACTGAGTATGGCTAAAACTCGCTAACGTTAGTAGGCTAAAAGTTACTTATATTGATGTAATTTTTATTGGTACGCTTTAATTAATTATTCAGGGGACATCACAGCCCTCCTGTATCATCAGAAATGTCCTGTTCACTTTCTCACAGTTACACAAGAGTGTTTCTCAACGGCAACACATTAAAACACATCTTTTATACAATAAAAATAAAATCTAATGCATGTTGATTACCTTTTTCTAATCTTTCATTCATGATTCATTCATTTTGTTCCAAGGTTTTTTATTTATTTATTTTATTTTATTTTAGCTGTAGACCATAAAGATGTTTTGAAAGTAAGTGCCATTTGTCATTTATCTCAAATTTTTTATTCTATTTATTTTAAAAATAAATATATTCTCTTCCCTCAGATGCTGTGAAGAGTTAGAGTCTCTGAGACTGATGCAGCGATGGCAGAACACCTGAAGCTCGCTCCAGGAAGAGCTGGGGGTGGAGGTTACAATTTTCTCACCCTCATGTTACGATCATAATCATTTTTCCTACAATGGCAGTTAATAGATTGTGAGATCTGCTTGGTTACAAATATTCTTCCAAATATCTTTGAGTTTATAAGACAACTGTGTAAGTCAATGACAAGATTAATAAAGACATGATAAAAAGAAACCATCTTTTAACATTTTAGTCGAAAACACGTGAACGCATTCTCAGAAATGTAATATTTGAATTCATGTCGGTTCTATACAGTTTAACATCATTTACGCTACTTTGATTTTATAAATAGCAATGATTTCAAACATATTTTATGATGAGGGTCTTCTATGTTTTATGATTTTCTTGTCACATGACAACAATGGCTCCTGCAAGGTGGTTATGCCACGTTCAAATATAATATTCTTAATATTATTTATATGATTAAAGTATTTAAAAATAAATGCAATTAATAAATACATTAATAAACAAATTCTGCGAAAATAGAAATTTTTGACAATAATAATGGACTTCAAGATTGAGTATTTCAGCACTTTTTATTCAGTGATGACCCTCATTAAATCATATTTCTGATGAAAATGGTAGGCCTGTAAACTGATTTCAGAAATCCAAAATGGATACAAAGATTACATTGAAAAACTAATTTTTTAAATAGATTTTAATCATCTTGAAGATTCTTATTTGTCATTGACCCAGTAAAGCAAACGTCAAAACAATATCATCAGAACATAGAAAGGTATACAGGTTTGAAACATGAGGGTGAGTAAATGACAGAATTTTCATTTTTGGGTAAACTATCCCTCTATATAATAATTCAGTATTTTGTAATTGGTATTTTAGTTTGGTTAACAGATGCTAAACTGTTCAAAAACAATAAAATGTGCTAAATCAGAGCATGCTTCTTTTTTGCATATGTCCACAAATAATGTGTTATTGTTTGTGATGTACACTTGATTAAGATGTTTTATGGATGTTCAGGTCTGACTGGACCGATCTAGAACTTTTGTCAAGATGTGTTAAACCTCAAGACATAATTGATTGCCTTTCACGATGTCAACCATGACGGGACGTGTCGGACGGACGTCTTTTGCCCGTTGAAAAGACGTCCGTCTGACACGGACAATGTTTGCTGGGAATTGATTGCCTTTCACGATGTTACACAGTGGGTGTGTGATTATTTTATATGCAGGCTTATATATACATACATTTAAACTATGCAGCAACGCATTTAAACATTTAAACGACGACGTCCAGAAATCGACGCATTTGGACGTCCAGGAGACGACGCATTTAGACGTCCAGGAGACGTGCAGAAAAGACGTGCAGTTCACGTCCAGAAGACGTCAAAGACGTCGGTTCAACTTTCATTTTGGAACTATTTTTCAACCATGACGGGACGTGTCGGACGGACGTCTTTTCAACGGTCAAAAGACGTCCAAATGTTTGCTGTATTAGCCTATTTTTCGAGTCATTTGCACATAACGTAACGTTACATAAAACTGGTTTTGATCATTTTCTCTCCTCAGAAAATCCAGTACGACTTCTCTAAAAATCTCAAAGGGTTCACAGAGCAGCACTATGTAAGTATTTAATTATTTATTTGACATTGAAATAACTGAAATTATGTTTCAGCTTGGCCTAATCCAAAATAATATATGACTGTATACACTGTTACACTGAACTGAATTAAACAATTTAAAAAACTACCCATACGTTATTTTTTATTCATCAGTTAATAAAGAAATGTGGCTCTGTAGTGGACACCTGTGAGGCAGTGGACAGACAGCTGCTGATGTCTGATGCTGGCTGACAATAAACAGACCTCTCTGGACGTACCCCATCTTTTGCAGGTGTGTAAATAAGTGAACAATTGCAGAGACACACCAGAAACCCGTCTAAAACATTCAATTATTTATAGTTTATTAACAGTTCTTTTTTTCTATCTTTTTTATTGTTTTCAGAGTAATTCTAACATTGCCCTATCTGTAACATGATGATCCTGCTGTCCTGGATTGTATATGAGTATATGAGTTTGTCCATGTGTGTATACATATATAGTGTACACACACACACATTATACACACATTGTGCACTTAATTAGCCCACAAACATTAATCAATGCACTAATATGACAAAAAATAATTCCTGTGGTGTTCCTCATTTTTAAGATAATTAAAAAAAAAATACCTGTGCTAAATGAATAAATGTAAATAATTTGTTATTTAATTTTATGTAAATCACTCTTTTTTTCAATGAACAGCCTATACATAATCTCAGAACAGCTGTGGTAATAACAGGAGACCCATTTGGTGAGAGTAGCACTGCGGACTTTCCTGATGGTGAGGAGCATCTTGCTGATGAACCTGCAGACATGAGTTCACCTTACTATGAGTGCTGTTCTGTTTAACATTATACAGAAAAGCAATTAAAAGTACACTAAAGCACACTGTTTTTCTGCTGTATCTGTGGGCCATTCAGGAGGAGATCATGGACCATTTTCACATGACTGATGATGTGTTTCAGCGGCCATCAACATCGTAAATCCTCACAATTTTTTAATATTTTGATTTTTAAAAAATGATGTGCATTTATAACACTATACTTTGTATTATATCACATTTGTATCAAATAAAAAAAAAATGGCTAATGCAAGGGTGTTTCAAATCCAGATTCTTTGGGAGGAATGCTAAATTTGACATTGTTCTCTCTTCTGACTGCTGTTATCAGTCTCTGTCAGTTTTTTTCCTTTGACTGAAAGTTGTGAAAATGCTATCTTTAGAGTTTTTTTTTTGCTATTTGAGTAAATGAGAATGCAAAAAATATATTTGTAATACTCCCCCATTCACTGCTCTCGAAGTTTACTCCACTACTGTATAACAACTTATGCTGCTGAGAAACTGGTTTATTAAGCTAAATACAGCTTTCTGGAGGCTTATCAACTTCTTAAAATGTCCTTTGTGAATTCTCCCAATCAGTTACCACTATTTAGAACAGGAAAGAAAATGTTACTATTAATTGCATTGTGTCTAAAATTGAATTGAATTGATTAATTTAAATTGTATCATTGTTTTAGGTAAATGAAATGTTTTTTAAAGTTCTAAGATAATTGAGTCACATTTATTTGTTTATAGTTTTACCTAGGTGTAAATGTTTTTTAGTTGTTGTTGTTTATAGCAATATTAACACTGGTGTTTCCATGAATGGGATTGTGATGTGCAGTATAGACTATTTAAGGTGATTATGGATATTGTTGTTGCTTATCAATAAGCTATGTTTTATACGCATTTGTTTTATTTTTCCATTTTTTTTTTAAAAAATCATTAAAAATGTCAATAGCAGGAAAAATAAACAATAAACCAGTGGGGGGGGGGGGGGGGGTACACAGTTTAAGATATTTTAGATTTAGTCAGAGAGCTCTCAGTCCCTCCATTGAAACTGTGTGTACAGTATACTGTCCATGTCCAGAAAGGTAAGAAAAACATCATCAAAGTAGTCCATGTGACATCAGAGGGTCAGTTAGAATTTTACACACAGTTTCAATGGAGGGACTGAGAGCTCTCTGACTAAATCTAAAATATCTTAAACTGTGTTCCGAAGATAAACATAGGTCACACTGGTTTGGAACGACATGAGGGTGAGTTATTAATTCCATGATTTTGATTATTGGGTGGACTATACCTTTAACAAAGGCATAAACTAGGTTTCAGAGATACACAGTGTGCAGAGATTTAAATCTGCACAAAAAAAGGAAAGAAATAGTACAAGACATTAGTACATTTACATAACATTTTTTTGCATCATAAATCCACAGTGCTCTAGATGGAAATGTTAGATTGTTCAGTGCTTTTTAACATTCTTCTGTGCTCCTCCTTTCATACTCTCAATCAAAATGGGATGTGGTTTCCTTTCAGGTAGCACATTCTACAGTCTATAACAGAAAGTGTCACATTTTTTACCTTGTTTTGCATAATAACTAGGTGTGTAACAAGTAAGGCAATTAAAGGTCATTGTTATGGTTTTTTGACTGAAGAAGCCCCTTTTCTTGCCATTACACATAGGTTTGCAGATTGATTATGTTTTACCCCATGCATTTCTATGATACAGCTGCAATATATATATATATATACAGTCGTGGCCAAAAGTTTTGAGAATTACATAAATATTGGAAATTGGAAAAGTTGCTGCTTAAGTTTTTATAATAGCAATTTGCATATACTCCAGAATGTTATGAAGAGTGATCAGATGAATTCCATAGTCCTTCTTTGCCATGAAAATTAACTTAATCCCAAAAAAACTTTTCCACTGCATTGCATTGCTGTCATTAAAGGACTTGCTGAGATCATTTCAGTAATCGTCTTGTTAACTCAGCACATGTTGACAAGCACAAGGCTGCAGAGCATTATGTCAGGCTGATTGGGTTAGAGTGGCAGACTTGACATGTTAAAAGGAGGGTTATGCATGAAATCATTGTTCTTCCATTGTTAACCATGGTGACCTGCAAAGAAAGTCGAAGAAAAATGGCTTCACAGGCAAGGATATTGTGGCTATTAAGATTGCACCTAAATCAACAATTTATAGGATCATCAAGAACTTCAAGGAAAGAGGTTCAATTCTTGTAAAGAAGGCTTCAGGGCGTCCAAGAAATTCCAGCAAGCGCCAGGATCGTCTCCTAAAGAGGATTCAGCTGCAGGATCGGAGTGCCACCAGTGCAGAGCTTGCTCAGGAATGGCAGCAGGCAGGTGTGAGCGCATCTGCACGCACAGTGAGGCCAAGACTTTTGGAAGATGGCCTGGTGTCAAGAAGGGCAGCAAAGAAGCCACTTCTCTCCAAAAAAAAAAACATCAGGGACAGATTGATCTTCTGCAGAAAGTATAGTTAATGGACTGCTGAGGACTGGGGCAAAGTCATATTCTCCGATGAAGCCCCTTTCCGATTGTTTGGGGCATCTGGAAAAAGGCTTGCCTGGAGAAGAAAAGGTGAGCGCTACCATCAGTCCTGTGTCATGCCAACAGTAAAGCATCCTGACACCATTCATGTGTGGGGTTGCTTCTCATCCAAGGGAGTGGGCTCACTCACAATTCTGCCCAAAAACACAGCCATGAATAAAGAATGGTACCAAAACACCCTCCAACAGCAACTTCTTCCAACAATCCAACAACCGTTTGGTGAAGAACAATGCATTTTCCAGCACGATGGAGCACCGTGCCATAAGGCAAAAGTGATAACTAAGTGGCTCGGAGACCAGAATGTTGAAATTTTGGGTCCATGGCCTGGAAACTCCCCAGATCTTAATCCCATTGAGAACTTGTGGTCAATCCTCAAGAGGCGGGTGGACAAACAAAAACCCACTCAATTCTGACAAACTCCGAGAAGTGATTATGAAAGAATGGGTTGCTATCAGTCAGGATTTGGCCCAGAAGTTGATTGAGAGCATGCCCAGTTGAATTGCAGAGGTCCTGAAAAAGAAGGGCCAACACTGCAAATACTGACTCTTTGCATAAATGTCATGTAATTGTCGATAAAAGCCTTTGAAACGTATGAAGTGCTTAATTATATTTCAGTACATCACAGAAACAACTGAAACAAAGATCTAAAAGCAGTTTAGCAGCAAACTTTTTGAAAACTAATATTTATGTAATTCTCAAAACTTTTGGCCACGACTGTATATACACTGAACAAAATTATAATATTAAAAATGCAACACTTTTGTTTTGCCCCCATTTTTTCATGAGCTGATCTCAAAGATCTAAAACTTTTTCTATGTATGCAAAAGGCCTATTTTTCACAAATATTGTTCACAAATCTGTCTAAATCTGTGTTAGTGAGCACTTCTCCTTCGCCGAGATAATCCATCCACCTCACAGGTGTGGCATATCAAGATGCTGATTAGACAGCATAATTATTCCCCAGACAGCTGTATGGCGTCGTGTGGGTGAGAGGTTTGCTGATGTTAACATTGTAGTTTCAAGTGGCCCATGATGGTGTTGGGGTTATGGTATGGGCAGGCATATTTTATGGACAACGAACACAGGTGCAGTTTATTGTTGGCACTTTGAATGCACAGAGATACCGTGACGAGATCCTGAGGCCCATTGTTGTGCCATTCATCCACGACCATCACTTCATGTTGCAGCATGATAACGCACGGCGGTTGTGAAGGAGATGTGTTGCACTGCGTGAGGCAAATGGTGGTCACACCAGATACTGACTGGTTTTGGACAGTGTAGTGCATATATACAGTATATATATATATTTAAGATTTAAGGTGAGGTGGTTTAAGGGACTCCCATATATCTATATAATACTAAAAATGTAAATATATATGTATAATACAAATATAAAAATAGTTAAAAAAACGTGTACATTTTATATGCTACCAAAACATCAATATTGCACATTTTAGTATATATGCAAACATAAAAAAATATATGTTGTAAACATGAGTATTGACTATGAATGAGATGATAATCTCAGTAAACTATAGCAAAATATCTAGTGCAACCAATGTAGTTTTTACAGAACTGTATGTACACAACCACAGGAAGTCTAAGGAGTTACCACTTCCTGTCTCTTGCAACAAGCCCTTAACTTGCCGTATACCATGACTGATGACTTTTTAGTTGACATTGGTAACAGGAAATAATTGCTTAAAATCATAATAAATCACTTCAATAAGGTGCTTCTACAGATAATAAATATGTTCACTTGTTTTGACAAACTACTTAATATATTTTTCAGTTATACTCTAATAATGTGACCCATTTACAAGCGAAACAGGATATTCAACAAGAAAATACTTTATGTAGAAGAATGTGCCTGTAGAAGAATTCATCTATAAATATGCTCTTGTCGAGAACTTATTACTGTCACTCATTGATATAATTTTTAATAGAATGGAACCTGACAGTAAGGAAATAAAGAGCTTCAAGTCAGCCATCATACTGATAGTTAACTTTCAAGAGCATGTCAACTTAAAGTTAATTTTTTATATTATCACATTAAAATATTCCTAACGTTCACTGCTAATACTTGGAAACTGGAACAGCCCTCCGCAGCAACCCCCCACCATCCATTCTAATAGTGGTCTCACTTCCCCATAGTCACCCCACTGCAGGCACTACATTTCCCACAAGCCTTTGTCCCATTCATCACTGTTAATTGCACACCTGTTAATTGCACTCAGCTGTCTCCAATTTCATCGTTTGCACCTGTCCATATATACCAGCCTGTCTCTATCTGTTTCATGGAGTCCTTGTTTTCCATCACCCGGCTTTCTCGTGTTCCATTGTGTTTTTCTTGTTTCTTGTTTTTGGAATGATTTTTATGGTTATGACCTCCTGCCTGTTTTGGATTGATTTTGGATGACCCCATTAAAACACTGCATTCGTATCTCTCGTTTCCTGCGTGCATTCATGACAGAAGGGACATTCGGGACATCATGCCCAGATCCAGTGGTGTGGGATTTCGTATCCATTCCCCAACCACCATAGAGGAGCGGATGGGGAGACTGTCAAACCTAACCACTCTCCGTCAGAAGGGGAGTGAGCTCGGTGGTTTGGCTCAAGTCTTTTGGACAATGGCAGTGGTATAGTGGTATAATGATGAGGCCCTGAAGGACCTATTCAGCACCTGTCTTGATAACCCTGTGCCTGAGTGGGAGATGAAGGAGCTGGAGATCCTGGATTTTTGGGTTTCACCATGTACCTACAACATCGGTCTCAGTGGGATAGACCTGTGTCTCCAGGCAGGGTGGCCGCCTGCAGAGCGCCATTGCACAAGATGGCCAGCAGCCCAGCGCCACAACACCAGGTGACCGGCAGGCCAGAGCCACTGCACAAGATGGCAGCCGGCCCAGTGCCACAGCGCAAGATGGCCGCCAGCCCAGCACCACTGCGCAAGATGGCCACCAGCCCAGCACCACAGCACAAGGTGGTCGCCGACCTAGCGCCCCAGCACAAGATGGTCACTGGCCCAGCGCCACTGCACAAGATGGCCACCGGTCATGTGCCACTGCACAAGATGGCAGCCACAGGTGACCGTCCAGAGTTAAGTCAGGTCCCCACTGACCAGCTCCCTGTGGTCCCTCCAGAGTCAAGTCAGGTCCCCGTGGTCCCTCCAGAGTCGAGTCAGGTCCCCATTAACACTGATTATGATTATGATTATGATTCATTATGATTCATTAGATCTCAGGAGTCAAGTCAAGTAACCAGTGATCTTCATGGGCAAGGTCAAGTCACCAGTGTTCTTCATGGGCAAGGTCAAGTCACCAGTGTTCTTCATGAGCAAGGTCAAGTCACCAGTGTTCTTCATGAGCAAGGTCAAGTCACCAGTGTTCTTCATGAGCAAGGGCAAGTCACCAAGGATCTTCATGAGCAAGGGCAAGTCACCGTTGATCTTCCTGAGTCAAGTCAAGGTTGATCTTCCTGAACGAAGTCAAGCCACAGTTGATCTTCCTGAACCCAGTCAAATCACCACGGATCTACCAGAGCCTCTTCACAACTCTGCTGAACTACCAGAGCCTCTTCACGTCTCTGCTGAACTACCAGAGCCTCTTCACGTCTCTTCTGAACTACCAGAGCCTCTTCACATCTCTGCGGAACTTCCAGAGCCTCGTCACGTCTCAGCCGAACTTCCTGAGCGCTCGTCCTATCCTGTCATGGCCATGGAGGCCATCTACCATCTCATCAGGGCCACGGATGCCACCCTTAACCTGTTCATGTTCTCTATTTCAGGCTTACCTAACCAGACTTGCTCTCCTGTGCCATCGATCCCACTGTGGTGGTCTTCTGTGCCACCCTGGTGGGCTTCTGTCTCGACCGCACGGCTCTGGTGGTCTTCTGCGCTACCCTGGTGGGCTTCTGTCTTGACCACACGGCTGTGGTTGTCCTCTGCGCCGCCCTTGTGGGCTGCTGTCTCGACCACATGGAAGTGGTGGTTCTCTGCACTGCCCTGGTGGGCATCAGTCCCGTCTGCTCGGCTGTGGTGGGCTCCAGTTCCACCTGCTCCACCCTGGATTCCTGCCCTGTCGGCTCTGCCCTGGGCCCCTGAACTTTCCGTTCCCTCCTGTTTTTTTTTTTTTTTGTTGTTGTTGTTGTCTTTTGTCTCTGTTTTCCTCTATGCACCTGTCCATATACCAGCCTGTCTCTATCTGTTTCATGAAGTCCTTGTTTTCCGTCACCCTACTTTCTTGTGTTCCCTTGTGTTTTTCTTGTTTCTTGTTCTTGTTTTTGGACTGATTTTTATGGTTATGACCTCTTGCCTGTTTTTGGATTGATTTTGAATTACCCCATTAAAACACTGCATTTGGATCTCTCGTATCCTGTGTGCATTCGTGACAGATGTATATATATATATATATATATATATATATATATATATATATATATATTATGCCCCTTTAAGGTTGTTATGTCATTCATAATCAAATATGATAGCACATCCCCCTGTTGAGGGGGACAGCAGTTGAGTGCATGAAGTGTCCAACATTCCATGCTTCCACCATGTCTGAAATTGAACACTTACCAACTATATAGTATGCAAAAAACAGTACGCCAAAAGTGTAGTAAATAGAATTCACAGTATTCAAAACTTTAGGCAAAAGTACTTGGATGACATATTACGTCTCCTCGGTTTCTGAAGTGTGCTATGTGTCATGCCTTTCAATGCTCTTCAGCCTTGACTTCATTCATGTTCTCTTATACCTTATTGCTCTCTCTCTCGCACTCACACACACACACACACACACACACACACACACACACACACACACACACACACACACACACACACACACACATACACACACAAGTTTGTTTTTTGTGAAAAAGGGGGACATCCCATAGGCGTAATGGTTTTTATACTGTATAAACTGTATATTCTATACATCAACCCTACACCTAACCCTAACCCTCACAGGAAACTTTGTGCATTTTTACTTTCTCAAAAAAAAAACTCATTCTGTATGATTTATAAGCGTTTTGTGTATGATAAGGTATCATAAGTCACATTCTCCTTGTAATACCTGTGTCATACCCATGTCATTATACAGAGTTGAGTCCTGATATGACACACACACACACACACACTCACACAGATAGAGAGAGCGAGAGAGAGAGAGAGAACTTCTGTCTGTAACTTTATCTGTAACCAAAAGTCAATAGAGAAAATGCTTTACTGATTTGTTAGTGTTTATGAAACACGTTTAAAAAAAATGTTTTACACATGAGCACCCTCTGGTGCCAAGTTATTGTTTTCTTGATGTTTACTTTACAGTTTTTTTTCAACTGCTTACATTTTCAAAAGTTTGCCTTTTTAACTTTACACACAAATCCAAGAATTGCACACACAAAATGCCTTACATTATTTTCAAAATGAAGCACTGCATTCAAAATATCACAAACACATCCCAAAAGCAAACATTTGCACCTTTGCCATAATATTAATACCTGTTAGATTTGTGTATATTACATACAGAATTTTGTCTTGTGTTTAGCAAGAAAAAAGTGTTTTATATAATTGAAAACTGAGTCAAAGGCTGAGGATAAATTTATGGTTTTACAGATTTTGTATGAAGTTTTGATGTTTAAGTAGTCAAGTAGTTGAAAAAAAAACTGAAAAAGGAAGTTTTACTTAAACTGTTGTCACTCTAGGGGGAAGTGTACTAATAGCTGAAAATGTTAAGCTCACTCATGTAATTTGAGTGTTTCTATTCCTTTTCACCCCTCCAAAAGTGTTTTATTTGTTTTGTATTTAAAGTTCTTTGAAATAAAAAATGAAATACTCACTTTGTTAATCAAAGTCTGCCAAACACTGTCAATCACACAATACTGTGTGTAGTTTTTTCTCTGAAAGAGAAACACAACGTGATTTTAGGTCAGAGGCATCTACCTTGTGTATTTTCATCCACCTACTCATTAAGGAAAAAAAAAAGTCACACCACATTTCACAGTTACTTTACCCGGTCTACAATAATGTACATAAGTTGTTAAATGGTTGTACTGTATATAAAAGCTTTGGGATTTATTGATTGCGCAAAAGGAATTTTATTTGAAGACATTATTATTATCTTTACACATTGGTTTGCTAAACTGGGGCACGTTTCCCAAAAAGCAACTATGGTCTCAAATTCTGTTGTTACAAATAGAGTTTGAAGAAACTTGTGACCATACTGTAGTTAACTAACAATGCTTTTGGGAAAAGCACCCCTGTCCAGCACAATGCCGGACTACTTCTGTAGTCCAATTAACATGCTATATATGTTGAAGCTGAGCCACATTTTCTAAATCTGCAAAACAAAAAAACAAAACACAAAAAAAAAACCTTTGAACATATTGTATGATGTGGCTTATTCTTTGTACAGTTTCTGTAGGTTTAGGGGTGGTTAATCGTACAAATTTCTACAAATTTACCACCTCGTAAAATACATAAAAAAATGTTGGGTTAAAAACAACCCAACCTGTAACCCAACTATGGGTTGGTATAGCACCTTCCCATCTGTGGGTTATTTCAACCCAACCCATTGGGTTAAAATCCTGTTGGGTTAAAAGTTACCCAACAGTTGAGTTAATTATTTATATTAGTTAACATCAGTATTTTTATTAAAAATTACTTAATACAACCATATTTTGAAACTACTTTGTTGTAAATTACAGATTTTTATTTTAATATGCAAGTAATACATTTAGAAATATATTTTAAATAATTTAATTTAAATGTACAATAATGTGTAAAAATACAACATACATTTTCAAGATGTACAAATGTGTCAATTCATAGTCACATCAAAACATACATTTCACAGCTGTGGCCTAATGGTTAGAGAGTTGGACCTGTAACCTGAAGGTCGCAGGTTTGAGTCTTGGTGCTGGCAGGGGTTGTAGGTGGGAGGGAGTGAATGAACAGCGCTCTCTTCCACCCTCAATACTCATGGCTGAAGTGCCCTTGAGCAAGGCACTGAACCCCCAGTTGCTCCCCGGACGCTGGATCTATAGCTGGCCACTGCTCCGGTGTGTGTTCACTTCTCACTGCTTTGTGTGTGCACTTGGATGGGTTAGATGCAGAGCACCAGTTCAAAGACTGTGTGTTCCAAAAACTCTCAAATGGGAGCAGAGGGCTTTAGGTAGTAGATGTCATACACAAAGAAAAGTTTAAAACACAGATCAATTGCTTGTAGTATCGTCTTCTGTTCCATCGCCTCCCCGTTTAAAATAATAAAAACCTCGGAGGAGTTTTCCTTGTCACCAAGCACCAGGACATGTGGATTCTGGATTGTCTCGTTATTCAAGTACAGCACTAATTAGTGCCAACCTTAAAAGAATTTGTAAAAAAAAAGTTAAGTTAACATGCATTGTGATGATATTTCATTGATACACTAAATTCACAAATGAGTGAATTTAAATGAGTTAAAAGCTATAGCGAATTTAAATTGGTTAAACTGATAATTCACCCAAAAATGAAAATTCTGTCATAATTTTTTAATTCAAAATATCTTCTTGGAACGATTTATATTGTACAACGTTTGTCTTATACAAAATAAATAAAGGTGACTTGACTACACAGGGCACTGTAATTTTAAGTGCTGCTTTTACTTACAGGTTGAATGTCAGTGAAGGACTGCTTCATTTCAGTGTATGATGTGCACACCATTTTTCTATTTGTGTGGTATGGTGCAGATGGCAGGCAGGGTTTTAAAGACAATTTCTGCACGAAGGCCTTTAAAAGACAAAAGTACAGAGAAAGCACAAGTAGGAAAAAAAAAACTAAGCTTACTGTTTAAATCTTTGTGGGGATCTACTATCATTTTCACTAAGAGACAACCAGTTTTCACTCCCTCCAGAAAATTTGTGGCAATATTTGCGGCTAATGTAAGTAAATTGTACCACCCTTTATCCTTTAACTGATTTGGACTTGTAGGGAGGAACGAAAGTACACTATAAATGAAAGGAAGCTTTGTTGGATGGAATGCGGCAATACACTTATTTCACCTCATTTGTCATTTTTCATAATTTTTGGAAGTCATAAGTCTAAGTAAAATTGAAAACTTATGTATCATTAATTTAAAGGTTACTTACCTTGTAATGTTTCAATTAACAGGCAGAAATTCTATTGTTGCAATTTTTCCTTCACGAAAAAGTCCATTGTCTAAAACATAAGTATAAACACATTTAGTACAACACATTAAAAAACATATCAATCAACCTAGCTTCATAAGAGAAATTGCTGTTTTATAGGGTATTCTAATAGATGCATAAAAATATTCAATATGAATAAACCATAAAAACACTTTTACTGTACAATTAATTAGTGGTAGTGCACTGAGACGAATATGACTTCAGTTTTATGCTCCCCTCTTAAAGGTTGGTCGTAGGAGTAATGTTATGTAAATTTGGGGCACTGGTATAAATTTTCGCTGAAAGAGCGGATTACCTCACGACTGCGCGCTATTCTTTCATCTAGGTTTTGAACTTTTATAAAAGAAAATTGCAGGTTAATTCAAATGATTCTCAAAGAGTCTGTTGTCTGTCGCATGACTGATGTGTGAGCTCAGCTCGCTCGAGCAGCTTTTTTCACTGGTCAGATCCGATAAATGGTCCGTGCGGCTTTTCTAACATTTTTATTAACTTTAAGTAATACTTGTCTAAACATTTTTGCAGCTAATCTTTTAATGTATTAATGCTGGTGAACAAACAGGAATAGCATTAATTTACAATCGATCTGATTCTCTGGGGGAAACAAACGGACTAAAGGGAATACAAACTTTTTTTAATGTATAAAAAAATAATAATTAACGTATCAGACACATTACTTAATGTTATAACAGTTAAATACATCATACGATTATATTAACAGATACTTACCCTGCATAATCAGGCAGGCTGCCACTGATGTCCGCGCTGAGTCGCTGACTGGACTGGACCGTTAAAATTTGAACGGAGTGAAGCAGGAAACATATTTAACCCAACGGCGAAAAAAAATGACCCAACAAATTTTAAGATAACCCAACACATTGACCCAATATGTGTAACCCAATGGTTAGGTTAAAAAAACAACCCAATGTTTTTTACTGTGTATGTATGAATTGTCATGAAAAGTAGAAATTCGTATGAGTAAAGTCATATGAATTTCGTATGATTTATCCCCCTCATATAAAATATGCACAAATGGCTGTGATCTCTCTCTCTTTTCTTTTTGGTGCATATCGGCTTTATTTTAGGGTTGTGGTGCAAAGTCATGATCAAAATATAAAAAAATAAATTTATATATATATATATATATATATATATATATATATATATACAGGTCCTTCTCAAAAACTTAGCATATTGTGATAAAGTTCATTATTTTCCATAATGTAATGATAAAAATTAAACTTTCATATATTTTAGATTCATTGCACACCAACTGAAATATTTCAGGTCTTTTATTGTTTTAATACTGATGATTTTGGCATACAGCTCATGAAAACCCAAAATTCCTATCTCAAAAAATTAGCATATCATGAAAAGGTTCTCTAAACGAGCTATTAACCTAATCATCTGAATCAACCAATTAACTCTAAACACCTGCAAAAGATTCCTGAGGCTTTTAAAAACTCCCAGCCTGGTTCATTACTCAAAATCGCAATCATGGGTAAGACTGCCGACCTGACTGCTGTCCAGAAGGCCATCATTGACACCCTCAAGCGAGCGGGTAAGACACAGAAAGAAATTTCTGAACGAATAGGCTGTTCCCAGAGTGCTGTATCAAGGCACCTCAGTGGGAAGTCTGTGGGAAGGAAAAAGTGTGGCAAAATAAGCTGCACAACGAGAAGAGGTGACCGGACCCTGAGGAAGATTGTGGAGAAGGACCGATTCCAGACCTTGAGGGACCTGCGGAAGCAGTGGACTGAGTCTGGAGTAGAAACATCCAGAGCCACCGTGCACAGGCGTGTGCAGGAAATAGGCTATAGAGAAGCAGCACTGGACTGTTGCTCAGTGGTCCAAAGTACTTTTTTCAGATGAAAGCAAATTTTGCATGTCATTCGGAAATCAAGGTGCCAGAGTCTGGAGGAAGACTGGGGAGAAGGAAATGCCAAAATGCCTGAAGTCCAGTGTCAAGTACCCACAGTCAGTGATGGTCTGGGGTGCCATGTCAGCTGCTGGTGTTGGTCCACTGTGTTTTATCAAGGGCAGGGTCAATGCAGCTAGTTATCAGGAGATTTTGGAGCACTTCATGCTTCCATCTGCTGAAAAGCTTTATGGAGATGAAGATTTCGTTTTTCAGCACGACCTGGCACCTGCTCACAGTGCCAAAACCACTGGTAAATGGTTTACTGACCATGGTATTACTGTGCTCAATTGGCCTGCCAACTCTCCTGACCTGAACCCCATAGAGAATCTGTGGGATATTGTGAAGAGAAAGTTGAGAGACGCAAGACCCAACACTCTGGATGAGCTTAAGGCCGCTATCGAAGCATCCTGGGCCTCCATAACACCTCAGCAGTGCCACAGGCTGATTGCCTCCATGCCACGCCGCATTGAAGCAGTCATTTCTGCAAAAGGATTCCCGACCAAGTATTGAGTGCATAACTGAACATAATTATTTGAAGGTTGACTTTTTTTGTATTAAAAACACTTTTCTTTTATTGGTCGGATGAAATATGCAAATTTTTTGAGATAGGAATTTTGGGTTTTCATGAGCTGTATGCCAAAAGCATCAGTATTAAAACAATAAAAGACCTGAAATATTTCAGTTGGTGTGCAATGAATCTAAAATATAGGAAAGTTTAATTTTTAGCATTACATTATGGAAAATAATGAACTTTATCACAATATGCAAATTTTTTGAGAAGGACCTGTATATTGTGACGCTTGTCCCGAGCTCTCATCAGCGTCGCCCTGGAAACGGAGCAGGCACACCTGCAACTGCTCATTACGGGCTGAGCGGTCACACTCGGCTAATATTTCTTTGTGTTTCCCTCCAGACAGCAGTGTGTGACCGCCAGCCCTCATCAGACACGAACTTCACGGACTCACACAGCACTGCGCACCGAGAGAGAGTGAAAGAGAAAAGAAGGCCGAGCACTGAGCACTGGAAACCCCTCATGCTGGCTACTTTCCCTTCACATTTACCAATAAAAATCCACCCTTTGGTCCTCGTGTACTTCTTCACCCCGTCACACTGGTGGAGAATACAGGGATTGCAGTGAAGAAGTTACCGATCAGGATCCCAGTACATCCATTGTCACCTCACTTGGCTTGTTGACGGAATTTTTTTTTCCGGGTTGTTTTGCTCACGTCCCCTTCCTGTTTCCCCAGGTGGCGCTCTTCCCCCAACGATGGAAGATCTGCTGAAGCACCTCACCGAGGTGAGCATCCGCCAGCAACAAATCATGGAGCACATGGCCTCCCGACAAGGTGAAACGGAACGGAACACATGGCCGCCGCCCCACGAAATCTGCTACCTGACCCCCGAGCCCAGGCTACCCAGCTCATTCAAGAGCTCAAAGGGGGAGAAAACAAGTGGAGACCTGGGGCACGTCACTGATGCCAAAGAGGACATATGGCAGCATCTGCGGCCACATGTCGGAGCATCTGCTTCAACGTCTGGTTAAATCGCTCGACCAGCCCATTGGTCTGGGGGTGGTAAACCGTGGTCTTCAGCTGTTTTACCTTCAGGAGATGACAGAGGTCAGCCATTAGCTGGGACATGAACAGGGTTCCCTGGTCGGTCGATATCTCCGTGGGAATGCCAACTCGACTACAGAGGAGGAATAGCTCCTGGTCAATGGCTTTTGGATGTGGTCTTGCGAAGGGGGACCGCTTCTGGGTAGCGATTGGCGTAGTCCAGTATCACGAGAATGTGTTCGTTGGCCCGGGTGGACTTTGGCAGTGGCCCAACCAAGTCCATCCCTAGATGCTTGAAGGGCACCTCGATGATAGGCAGGGGGATCAGTGGGCTGTGGGGAGGTGTCCATGGTGACGCCTGTTGGCAGGTTGGACAAGCTTGACAAAATGGTCACGGATCCATTGTATGGTGTTTTGCGCCCCCAGGTGGCCGCCCATCGGATGGGAGTGTGCCAACTCCATCATGGTCTCGGTCTTTGTCCGGGGCACAACTAACAGTTTTTTTCTCCCCACTTCGCTGCGCGACACAGTAAAGCAGGCCATTCTGGACAACAAAGTAAGGAACTGGATGAGGCGACAGCTGGTTCTCCTTCCCCTCGATCACCCTTACGTATAACCAGCAATATTTTAACTGATCATCCCCATGTTGTTCCTTTGCAAATGCCCCCATCCTGTCATCTGTTGGAACACTTCAAAATAGAGGTTAGCATTGTGGGAGGGAGACTCACCATCTCTGGCACTGGCTGAAACTAGCAAGGTGGGGCGTCTGCGAGGCCCTCGGGTCAACTTCTGTTCTCGGTGGTTCCTGGCGGGGCTGTCAGGCTGAGTGATGACGGCGAGCAGCCAGTCGAACCCCGGCCAGACTCTCCAGAGCAGCATGGGGACAGGGACATCCTTCACAATCCCCAATTCGATGGGCCAGGTGCTTGGGGTGACATGACAAGTGGGGATCTGTTGCGTGTCTCCATGTACACAGGTGATGGGCAAGAGAGCCTTGGACTCCACACGCAGGGGGGAACACTGTAGGCTGCACGAGGCTGACAGTGCTGCCCAAATCCAGCAGGGATAGGAAGGTTCATCCATTAACTTTTACCTCCATCCGCGGTGCCCCCGCCGGTGGTTCATGGTGGAGAGCGCAGCCTGCCATCCAGGCTTGATTTGGCAATCGGGGTGGTTCCTTGTGCATAGGCTTGTCCTGTGGGATGGGAACTGTCTGCCTGCTTACCGATCGCAAGATGCGCTCCGGCATGCGTCGCTCCTGGTTCACCCTCCGGAGAAAAGGCGGCACTTGCTCCCCAGCCTTGCTGTGTTGGGCTGCCTCCGCCAACTCAACGGCCTAAACAAGATCACAGATGGTGTCAAAGCCAGTGACATTGAACAAAATGCATGTTGCACCTCCACCGTTAAGAGCGGTGCCAGCACGCTCACCCACTCCTACCGAGGCCAGCCTTCCCGAGTTCCACTGCCAAGTGGAACTCGTTGGGCAGTGGAAGTGCGAAGCGCTGCTATCTCTCGCTCCGATTCTCCTTGGCGGGTGGCTATATGCTCCATAATCTACTATTGGCGGTTTGCTCACCTTGCAAATATCTTCCCAAATTTGTTCGCTAAATCTTTGGTTTCCAGGGCGGCACTGATGAGAGCTCCCGACAATATATATATATATATATATATATATATATATACATATATATTAGTGCTGTCAACGTTAACGCGTTAACGCATGCGATTAATTTTTGTCTAGTTTAACGTGTCAAAATATTTAATTATATTATATAAAATATTTAACGCAATTAACGCAGCATCCGTATTTTCTGCCATCCGTTGGCTAGCTTTACATTATATGATCACGCTCTTATTTATTTAAATGCTTTTAAACATTTCAAGCGCGGCAAGACAAAAGAGAATGCGCTGTCTGTGAATGCCCTTATGTGACACATACACACGTACACACACACACACACACAATGCATCGACAGGGCGCCGACAGTGCAGACTGCATATAACTTTGATAACTTTATTAAATTTCTGTATATTTCCTAACTGTTAAGACAGGAAGGGCAGGAGTAAACATGACATTTATTATGGGTTTATGTTAGCATTGTTTTAAGTTTACTTAAATTAAAAACTGTTATATTTTTGAAGCCTAATAATAAATGTAAAAAAAAAAAAAAATCAGTAGCTGTATTAATATCAGTAATACTGGCCTTCATTCATAAAAAGATCTCATTTAAACAAGTATTTAAATTTAATTATATTATATAAAATATTTAACGCAATTAACGCAGCATCCGTATTTTCTGCCATCCGTTGGCTAGCTTTACATTATATGATCACGCTCTTATTTATTTAAATGCTTTTAAACATTTCAAGCGCGGCAAGACAAAAGAGAATGCGCTGTCTGTGAATGCCCTTATGTGACACATACACACGTACACACACACACACACACAATGCATCGACAGGGCGCCAGAATCCAGTTCTCTTAAGCGCTTGAACTAACAATAAACATCCCAAAGTGCCAGTTTTGTCGATTATCCTCATAAGAGCAATCTTAAATGATTTATATAAAGTCTAAAATGAACAAAAAGAGTTGTGAGAGAATGAGGCAAGATCCATAGACAGTATATAAACGGTGAGATCCGCGTGTCTGTCTGCTCTTAAAGGGACAGCAGCCAATAAAGCTTCCTGTCAGTAAAGTTAAATAACAAAGGGAACAGAGAAAATGACTCGCTGCTCTTGACTAAATAACTTTTGTAGCTTTAATAAGGATTAACTATTTAATTTATAGTTTATGCAGTGCAGACTGCATATAACTTTGATAACTTTATTAAATTTCTGTATATTTCCTAACTGTTAAGACAGGAAGGGCAGGAGTAAACATGACATTTATTATGGGTTTATGTTAGCATTGTTTTAAGTTTACTTAAATTAAAAACTGTTATATTTTTGAAGCCTAATAATAAATGTAAAAAAAAAAAAAAATCAGTAGCTGTATTAATATCAGTAATACTGGCCTTCATTCATAAAAAGATCTCATTTAAACAAGTATTTAAATTTAATTGTGAAATTATTACATTAAAAAATATATTAAAAACGTACAAAAACATTTCTTTTTTATTGCGATTAATTGCAATTAATCACAGAAAAAATGTGTGATTAATCTAGTTAAAGTTTTTAATCGATTGACAGCACTAATATATATATATATATAAAATAGCCTGTGTTGTGTCATATTTTGGGAAGTTTGATGCCCTAGGTGAGATTTTAGATTTCTGCCCCCTGAAAAAAAATCTGAAAATGCTGATTTTTCAAAACTTTACTATAACATAGCATAACATAACATAACATAACATAACATAACATAACATAACATAACATAACATAACATAACATAACATAACATAAAATAACATAACATAACATAACATAACATAACATAAATACTGATTAGTATTAAATAGATAAGCAGTGAATAAATTGTGATAATAAATATATGGAGATGTTGAAGCACCTTGTAGGTTGGATATTTTATGTGTGAATCTGTTAAAATAGCCTATCGAAGAGAACAGACATGAGCTACTCCCACAACTATGCCTACAGTGAGATGTACTTATTACAACAAAGAGAAATATGAAATGCCTAAAATAGTCTAACAGACAACAAAGGGGTCACGGATGAGACAGGAGGCAGACAAGATGGTAAGTCTAATAGTTTTATTCACAGAATGCTCCGAACCAGACAGGGAATATGAGAGCGAACAGGATGATATGAACCAATGTTGACTTAACTGAAGAGTCTCTGATCACAGGTGGGTGAGGGGCGAGGCGGCTCTTGACGCTTGAGAAGAGGGGCATTGACGGCGGCGAGGTCTACCACGACCCCTGGGGGCAGGATGGTCAGGATGGTCAGGATGGTCTGCATGAAACTGGGTGAGGAGAGCTGGGTCCAGGATGTCTTCGCGGGGTACCCATGAGCATTCCTCGGGGCCATAATCCTCCCAGTCTACTAGATATTCCAGCCGGGGACCTCGTCGCCGTGAATCCATGATAGTGCGGACACGGTAGATATGTTCTTCTTCTACTGGAACGGGAGGAGGAGGTACGTAACTGGGTCCTGGATCTGAGGGAGGAGAAGTGACAGGATCAGTGAAGGGTTTTAACAAGGAGACGTGAAATGAAGGTGAAAACTTGTAATGAGGTGGAAGGTTGAGCCTGTAAGTGACGTCATTCAGCTGCCTCTGCACGGTAAATGGTCCGATGTATCGGGGACTCAGCTTACGGCAGGGCAGGCGAAGGCGGATGTCTCGGGTTGAGAGCCACACCTTTTGACCAGGCTGATACTGGGGAGGGTCTGTCCGTCGACGATCGGCTTGGGTCTTGTGCCTTCGCACTGCCTGTTGGAGGTGTACGTGAGCTGAGTCCCATACCCTCTCGCTCTGATGGAACCAATAGTCAACAGCTGGAACCTCCGAGGGCTCACCAGACCAAGGGAACAGAGGAGGTTGAAAACCCAGGATACACTGGAATGGGGTGAGCCCGGTGGTGGACTGTCTGAGAGAATTCTGGGCGTATTCAGCCTAGGGGAGGTAGCGGCTCCAGCTGTCCTGGTACTGGTGGCAATACGATCTGAGGTATCGTCCTATCTCCTGGATCTTCCGCTCAGTCTGGCCGTTCGTCTGAGGGTGGTATCCTGAGGAGAGACTAACCGTAACACCAAGTAGTCGGAAGAAGGCTTGCCAAACTCGAGATATGAACTGCGGACCTCTATCTGATACTATATCTTCGGGAATTCCTAAATTTCTGAAGACATGGTGGAACAAGGCTTCAGCGGTCTCGAAGGCGGTAGGAAGTCCAGGTAAGGGGATCAGCTTGCAAGCCTTTGAGAACCGATCCACTGCTACTAGGATACAGGTGAAGTTATTAGATTTCGGAAGGTCAGTCATGAAGTCTACTCCAAGATGAGACCACGCATGATGGGGTATAGGGAGTGGTACGAGTTTACCCTCCGGGAGTTTTCTGGGAGTATTAGTGATGGCGCAGACTGAGCAACCTTGAAAGAACCGGGAAACATCTTGGGAGATAGATGGCCACCAGTACCGTTGATTGAGGAGCGATTACGCCTGCTACCTGGATGTCCCGAGCCCGGAGCTGTATGAGCAGAGTCCAGAAGGGCGGTGCGGAATTGTTGAGGTACAAAGATGTGCCCCTCTGGACCTCCCGGCGGAGCGGGGTGGAGATGGTTTTCCTGGGATATCTGTTCGTCTAAGTCCCAGAGGACCAGACAGGCGAACACGGCTGGAGGGAGAATGGGCTCAGGGAGGCGCTCCTCCGACAAGGAATGATGGAGGCGAGAGAGAGCGTCTGCTTTACCATTGTTACTGCCAGGTCGGTAGGAAACAACGAAATCAAAACGAGTAAAGAAGAGAGCCCAGCGGGCCTGACGAGGATGGAGCCTCTTAGCTTCTTTGAGGTATTCCAGATTACAATGATCGGTAATGACTTGAAATTGGTGATTAGCTCCCTCCAGCCAATGCTTCCACTCTTCTTGGGTTTTCGCACTGAAGACGAAGAAGAGGGAGGAAATAGGGCTCTCGGGTTCCTCTTGACCGGAGCTAGACAGGTATGAGTACAGTTTTCTCCCCATCGAAGGACCTCCCCGGATTTCCAGTCAATGGTGGGTTGATGTTGGACCAACCAGGGGCGTCCCAGGATGAGCTCAGCAGTAGACTCCTCCAGCACCAAGAATGAGATTTCCTCTGAGTGTAAACAGCCAATGCGGAGCGTTAATGTGGGAGAAACATGACTGATTCGACCTCGACCCAGCGGCTTTCCTTGAATGGTTTGGATTCGGAGTTCTTGATAACTGCGGTGCTTGCGGACGTTCAGTTTTTGGAGGAGCTGGGTTGAAATGAAGTTCCCCGCTGAACCGGAGTCGAGGAGGGCTTGCGCTGAGACACAGATATGAGAGGTTACCAGATGAACCATGGTACGGTTTAAGGATTCAACTTTAGGGGGGATCTGAATGGAGCTTACCGCTGAACGTTGAGGTCGAACAGGGCAGGAGCAGATGAGATGATTTTCACCCCCGCAGTACAGACACAGGTGAAGCTGGAGGCGACGCTGACGCTCCGAAGGAGTGAGATGGGTGGAGTGCACTTGCATGAGTTCAGGTGCTGGAGGAGAAGCAATGGGAGCCGAGGACGGAGGACTGACAGCGGTAAATGGATTGTCACAGGCAGATAAGCGTTGAGATACTCGAATGGTCTTTTGAATAAGGTTCTCAATCCCCATGGAGTCATAGTTATGGTCTTTTTCAGAAGACATTTAGACACTTTTTGGTGAATTAAAAGCAAGCAGTAATGTAACTGAAACTTAAAACAATATTACAGAAGCTTAAATTTATTTTAAAAAAAATAAAGTAAAATTAAATAAGCAGTTAACTCAAGCAAAAACATTCCACAGTCTCACTGTTGCCAGTTAAAATGTTCTAATGTACGATGTACAATAATACAATAGAGCACATAAATGGCAAAACTATTTTAACTGCGTGTGCCATGCATAATTAATGCGTAATGATGATGTATTATAATTACATTATGATGCAGAAAGTGTTAGTCCAATATGAAATAGTCAAATCTTATGATTTTTCGTTGATGTCAATTTTATTGTATTCTAACATAATTTTAATCAGTTCGATAATTGAACAGTAGCCTACTAAAATTATGTTTTTTTTTTTGTCATTTTGCTTAATATATAGGAGAGAATCATCACTACCTGCTTCACTGAACTTGCGACACAAAC
The DNA here is from genome assembly GCF_963082965.1 of Carassius carassius. Classification (NCBI taxonomy): domain Eukaryota; kingdom Metazoa; phylum Chordata; class Actinopteri; order Cypriniformes; family Cyprinidae; genus Carassius; species Carassius carassius. The sequence goes on from NC_081761.1 coordinate 23,945,781, forward strand.
ACAAAATAACCACTAGATTTAAAACAGCACAGCCAGGGAAGGATCAGACAGAACTGCTTTGAACGAGCGCACCTTTTTAATAACCCAAAAATGGCTGCTTGTTGTGTGTTGAGGAAGTACAGACTTTCCTCTCATTGATAACAGAGGAGCGGATTCACAGTATTGTTCAAAGGTTTTTTATAAAACACTTATTCTCAAACATGACACTGCTGAGTATACAGCCATCTTAAGACACATATAGGGCCTAAATATTTGTGCATATTTCACTTCTGAACATGTAATACTATATTATAAGAATTTCTAACATCTTGAGAAAGTAATTTTATGGATAGATGACTTGCATTTTACCCAGAAACAACAATTTCAAGTTAAAACGGTCTTAATTATGGATTATTGTGATGTTTTTATCAGCTGTTTTTGTGCTCATTTTGACAACATCAATTCACTACAGAGGATCCATTGTTGAGCGAGTAATGTAATGCTACATTTCTCTAAATATGTTACAATGAAGAAACAAGCTCATCTACATTCAATGTCCTGAGGGTGAGTAAATTTTCTGTTTGGATGACCTATTCCTTCAACATATAACTTTCACATAACATATTAATGTAGCAATTGATAATTCGAGTCTTAGACTCTCAGATTTTTTTTTTTTTTTTAAGTGGTCTCGTGTGTTTTGTATTCTCAATTCTCTATAACCTCTTGCGGTGTTATTTTGAAAAGCAGAAGAGAGACAAGCAAAAGTAAATCTTAACTGGTATATGGTTCTCAGGATAACTCAAAACATGTGAAATAAGACCTGTTCCAGGGAAATGAGAAAAGATTTCTGCATTCTGACAGAACTGGAAAGAACTCGAAATGTCATATACAGTGTTCCCAAAAGTTTATGGATACTTTATTTCATTGTACTATAAAAAAATAAAAAATAAAAAATGTGTTAAAAAAAAGTGTTATTTATTTTATATGCATACACACATCCATTCACACTGTACATCTATACATTTGCACCAAATCATAAAACAATCTATTTATTGTTCAAAATGAAGAAAAAAATTTCAAAAATGGTTGTCAAACTTGTGTTTACAGTATATGCTAATAGGATAAACTACACCTGTGGTTACCCTGCTAGGTGAACTCGTCTTCATACATCCGCTATAATATCACCTTGACAGCAGTTAAAAGGCATTGCAAAAAAAGTGAAGAAAGCCTCACTGCATGATTTGTTTGCAGATGCCACGTGGTTTGATGTTTTTTATCTTATACACTGTGAATTCAATTCACACTTCAAAGTGTAAATCGAAAGTCTTTTCTTGGGGTTTTATGGTGAATTTATGATGGAAAGTAAGATATTAACATTTATTAATGATGGTTGCTTGAATTATTTTTAAATACTACACCAGTTTAGTGATTTACAGACAAGAGTCTGCAGCAAACATACATATTCACGTTTATTATAATTTTAACTATTATTATTTAAAAATAACTTGAAGCAAAGGGCTCCCCCATGAGAAGAACGTCTTGCAAATACATTCTGAAACTGTAATTATTGTACGTATTCCAAGAGAAACCTCTAACTGACTCATGTCAAGGTAAATAAAGTGTTGCGATTAAATAAGGAAATCATTTGTGGAAGGTCCCTTCAATGGAATGAGTCACAGTCTTAAGTGAAACCAGTCTAGACACACCAACACACACATACGCACACACAAATACAACAGCAGCACACTGAATTATAAACTTGCACATAAGTATTGAATAAGGAATGGGATGTCAGGTTAAGTTATTCACACACACACACACACACATGCACACAAAAACTAACAGTGTGTACAGTATAAATAAAAGGGCGTTTGTTACTCATTGATCTGTAATTCATTGATGTATTAGGTCATATATACCTACTGTTTTTTATTGTGGGTGTACATTATAAATAGAATTGAGTATATTCATTGACCTTTAAGGAGGTCGTATGTATTATTCTTCATTGTGGGTGGCAAAGAATCCCACCATCATATCTGGTAAGTTGCATTCTCCCCCTGCTCATACAGGAAATGTGTTTGCATGCTTTTGCTCTTGTGGGCTTCTCAGTTTGTACTCTGTGTAGATACTATACAAATCATAACTTGAAAAATGGAACATGCTTATGCCTGGTGATCTTTTGGAAAATCAGAAAATAATAGAAAGAAAAAATAAAAACCTAAATCATAACAATACACTTTACAATACATTTATGAGATATATATATATATATATATATATATATATATATATATATATATATATATATATATATATATATATATATATATATAGTTTCTAAAGGAATTAAGTACAATATTCCAAACTTTACTGTAAAGGTACTATGATGATATCTATAGTTATACACCAATATAAGTATAACAACACAAAGGAACAATGATTCTCATCGCTTAAGGCCTCACTAAACAACTCAAGTGTTTGGCATGTAATTTCAGCGTGATTTTTCAAACAGCAGTTCAGATTTTTGTAGTCACTAAGGTGTTTATCAAACAACTCCATGACTCTTTTTATATAACAGAACGATGACCAAAATTGGTCATTTTCTTCGCGATGCAATGTAAAAGATATTGAAAAAAAAAAAAAACTTCCAATGATGGCATACAAATGTTCTTATCAGTCTGAAGAGACATATAGACAGCTATTCATTCAAAATAAAATGTATAACTGTGAATTTCCATACCGAATATTTGCCTTTTGCGAATAAGCCTCGGTTACACTTTATAAGGTGTCCTTATTGCAGTGTAATTATACATTTAGGTTCTGAGTAATATTAATTAACTACATGCACTTATGGTTAAGATTATGGTTTGCACTGTTAAAAATGTATTGTATTTTTACAGGAAACTCCTGGCAACTAATTGCCGTGAATTTACAGCAAGTAATATACAAGAAACATACTGTTGATTTAATACAATACAATTATGTGTTTATACAGCAGTGTTGCTGTGATTACAGTAGCATTAATACAATAAAATGTTGTATTTTGTATTGTTGTCGTACAATCCTCAACAGTGGTGACAATCCCGAAAAACAAAATTGCAGCAATGCATGCTGGGAGCCATGAACATGTTTTGTATGCTGGCATGAAACATGTCACCATTGTTGTTTTTCATACGCCAAATGTTGATGTCTGTGAGTGTATAAATAACCTAAAACATGTTTTAAACAAAAAGTTAGCAAAGACAATATTTGTACACTGTTAAACATCAGTGTACGAACCACAACAGTGTTTCAAATTATTTATTTTTATATCAGTTCGGTCACTTAAACCATTTTAGTGCAGTCAGTAGGTTGCAATTAAAACAGACTTGTTGATCTGCTTTATATATGCAGAAATGTTTTCTGAAAACAACTGCAACCGCTGCAGAAAAAAGTATTGCAGCAAAAGTTGAGGGTCAAGAGCACAACTGAAGCAAACCCTGATCTCTATGATGGTGATCTCAAAAAAACATTTTCAATAAGACATCAACATCTTAACCTCTGTGAATTCTCAATAAGAAATTCTGTAGATGCATGACAGAAATAAAATCATTCTGGTTAGTATAAGTGAAGTTGGTGATGCTGTTTGTGGAGTTGTGGCTGAAGAAAGTTGTAGTCTGTGTTCTTATTTCTCTTTCTTTCTTGCTTGTTCAAAGCAGGTGTTTGAATGACTGAGAGAATGTTGCAGGAAAATTTTACTAACCTTAAAATAACATTATACTAATATGGAAACTGGACTTTTTTATGTTAGAAAGAATATGAAAGTACCAGTTTTAATGCTATCCCACAATGCTTTGTGGTGTCTGTAAAACAATGCTTCTACAGTGTAGTTACAATAATATTACAGGACTGTCCATCAATTTCCTATCATGCAATTGCTAACAGTGTGGTTTAAGGTTACTTGCATGTAATTATGCATAATTAATTGTTATTATAATATAAAATACATGTAACGTGTAATAAGGAAACATTAAAATAAAGTGTTACCCAAGCCTTAAATCATTTAGTAGCTGTTTTATGAACTCTATGAAATTATATGAACCACTAAACCACATGGAAGCAATAAATATAAGTAGTGTTTTTTGTGGTCTGAACTTTTGTTTAATAAAAAAGCATATTACATACATAGGATCATCCATTGTAGAAGCTGTTGTAATTTGTTGTGGGGTTTATCTTCCACAAGTTACAACATCATTGCCAAAAATGATTTATTATTTGATTTTATTACTTCTTTTTTTTCAGTAGGGCAGAACATTTTTACATTTGAGAATGCTGGATCTTTGAGAAATCAGCAACCAGTTGCATTATGCAACCCAGAAAAAGAGTTTTCCAAATGCTTGGACTCTTGCTCATCATAGAGCGTATTTCTAAATAAAGAATAGCAAACAAGCGACCATTTATCACTGATAATTTCTCAGTATTATTATAAAATCGTCCAATAAATGATTAACTGAATCATTGGAACCGAATTGCGGCGTATTCTGAAGGTTCTGGTTCATATTGTGCTGTTCTTTTAGGCCCTCTTGAAGTAGCCTGGTGATTCAAAGAAGCATAAACCAGAGCATTCTCTTCTTCTCCTCTTTCTGTGCCAACAGTTTTGTGTCTACCATCTGAAACTCTTCCAGTTAATGATGATCCTCTGATGGTTGGAGTTTCACAGCCACGATATGAAGCAGAGATCAGCTGATCAGAAGGGGAACGGGTATTGGGATGAGGAAGAGGAGGCAGATCACTTATGTGTGTTTCCATGTACTGTGGAAGTGAAAACATAAAAAAAAAACAATCTTTAAAACCAAAACATTATTTTCAACAGATACAATAAACAGTTCCACTGAACAGAAAAAGATACCTTATTTTTAAATCTTGTTGATTTTCTCTCTACAGGGTCATCCAAGGAAAAGAAAAATGAAAGCAGAGTTTTATTCTAAATATAATAAGTTGTGTTGTAACGTACATAAGTAGAACAGTACAATTTTGTTTAAACTCTCAAACCCCTCACCTTGGCATCTGATGATTAACAATGTTACAATAATAACTGTCACCACCAGCCCGGCTATTCCACTGCAGATGTACACAAATGACCAGAGCCACTCTAGATCATCAGTTGGACCTAAATTACCTAATATTGAATGAATAAAATAACAATTAAGAGTTTTTGTCAACCATCAACTTATGGTTCTTATCAACAAATGAAGATTTATTTGTCCAAACAAAATGTTACCAGTAATGGTCATGCCCTTACTTGTATTGCTTTGATTGCGTGAAACCTTATCCACCTTATTATCTATTAAAAAATATAATACAATGTCCTAGTAATGTCATTATTTACATTTAACTAAATATGTGAATGTTTAAAGTTTATCATTGACTATAAAGATGTCTCTTACCTGTCACAGTCACATTAATAGTATGGCCTATAGACATGTCGCCTTCTTTACATCTGTAGAAACCTGTATCCTCCATTGAGATGTTCAGGAAAACCAGGAAAGCCATCCATTCCTGTTCTGTGATGTTCTTCCACTCAGTTCTGATGTAATTTGAATAATTTAAAGCTTTACAGTCATCTCCAAAGAGTTTGCACCATGAGACTCTTGGTTTCCTTTGACATCCATGTAGAGTTACAGAACAGTTTATCTTCAACACGCTCATAACAGGAGCTAGAAACACTGTGTTTCGTGGCACTCTGATCAATGAACGACAATTCATCTCAGACCCTAAAGGAATGATAGAAAACATGGAAAAATGTAGGTACACCAAGAAAAGCCTATAGAGATTTTAAGTAAGTTTGGTATCTGCAGTTGTGCTGTGTAATTTTCACATCACAAATTCAGTCATGAAAAATTTAAAGCAAAATCTTCCTACTTTCAACAAGATTTTTGAAAGTAAAAAGAATATCGGATGTAAACAGTACTAGGCCAAATTTATAAAAACAGAAATATATATACATATATAAATCAGAATCAGATCCACTATTCTGTAACCAGGCATCCTCAACCTCTAAGCATAATCTGTAAGTATAATGCCGCACATGAGCTCTTTTTATTTTTATTTTTTTAAGAATTGGAAGGAGACAGGATTCATTACATCTACTTGTTAATATTGGTATAAAGACTAAGCCACTGGATCAGCTATATTACACCATCTAAGATTAATTAATGATTCAGATGTAGACGATATCTAAAATTAATTAAAAAATTTAAGTCATCCAAGCAAATATTTACTAGCTACTATGCATAATATACCATGGCATTAATATCAGGTCAGAAAACAGTTTGTCAGGTGAAAGGTTAAATAGTCACCATACACATACCACAATATTCCCTAGAAATCACATTTAACAATATATTACTGACCGACTTTAGTCAGTAATAGGGAATCATAGAACTGATCTTAATACTTACCATTTCTGGTGCCGCTGACACTAAGCGATAACAGTAGGAGAGAAACAGCAAGATAACAGATGATCTGGAAGACACAGTTGCCCATAATCTAATGTTTTTATCAGACAATTTGTGTTTAAAAACTAATGTCCAAAATGAGAGCTGTGCACATTGTTTGTCACGAGTATGTCTGCGAATGCGTGTATTGGAAAGATCAAGAGTGAAGTGGAAGTGTGCTGTAAGCTGTAAGTTCCACTATGACGTATCTCACCATTTTTGCTTGCTTTTTCTTTTCTTGTACCTTTTTTATCTTCCCTTTCATTGATCATAGGTTCTTTCAACCTGTGTTGTTCCTCAGCATTTCTTTGTATCTTTTTGTCATCCTTGTGTACGTTTTTTGTTGGTTGTTCTTTTAGGTTTGCTTTCTCTCGTCATTGACAATGTCAAACCTCATCTAGTGTGTTTGTAGTGGTTTCAAGTTGTCTGAAGCTTCTCCAGGTTGGTTGAACATTCATGCAAATGTTGAAAAGAAAAAGAATGAAGAAACAGACATTGAACTCAGTGACACCTCCTTGTGGACAATAACTGAACACCAGAGCAAACTGTCTTTTCTCTCCAAGGACAATTAGCCAATTTTTTTGAATATCTATTAATTTAAATGGCAGTTACTAAACTGATGCAGGAATGAGAGATTGTTTTTTACCAGTCCAAGTTTGTTATTAACAAATTTCCAGGTCTCCTTGAAGATATATGTGTGGCATTTACACCTGCCATTAATGTGTTTTGTGTCTATATAGTATTTGTATGTTACATTTGCACCATCACTCCAACGTGTCTCCAGTGACACTGGAAAGAGATATGATTGTATATAAGTTTGTTTTTCACCAGTACACTAGAGTACACATACAGTACACCTGATGTAAATATTGCCATCAGCATTGCACACACATACTGCACATGAAGCTGAAATTTTCTTTGGAAGTGTCAGGTCATAAATGGCCACAGGGTGGCTACACTGACCAAAGCAACATCAACAGTCACCTGCATTGACAAGCACTTGTGTGAGGTGGTTAAGAGAAAAACTTGCAACCCTACTTTAAAGTCAGCATGCAATGGAGGTTGTGTTTGTCTTTTCTTTCCTATTGTGACACAGCTTCTTGAATGAGAAAAAAAAAATGTAAATTCTGTTGTTGACTTTAAAGTTGACTTTAACGGGTAACAAGACATTTTGATCAGGCATAACTTCTGGAGAGAAACAGCGCAAACACTGCACAAAGATAAAACTTTGTAGTGCGAGAATGTCTGAATGTTTGTATACACACTATCAAGTGGAGTATACTTCGATACTGCACTCTTTAAATTGAGAAAACAAAAACACAAAGTCTGATAAAAAAGTCTCCTTTTCTTGTGAATAAAACATGTGTAATGTAGGCTATGTAATATATTTATTATAATAAAAGCATGTAAAATAATCTAATTTATTTTACCTTTGATTTTAAACATTTTATATACATCTGCTACGCTTCTCCTGACTGACTCTTGTTCAGAATATCTTCCTGCAGGTTGCTTTTTTAGGATTAAGTCAGGTGATTTTTGTTGCTGAGATGTGAATAGCGCTGTGTTGATGTTTTCAAGGACTGTCAAGTTCAATGAGTTTGTGTTGTTGTTGTTGCTATGATAAGCGTATGTAAGTTAGACTGTCAAACTCCACGTAACCCCCCTCCTAAACTCTTCTGTGTTCTTTCTAATCACAATAAAAATAAACCACATTATTGTTTGATGTAAATTATGGCTTAGATGGAAACTATGCAAACATGTTCTCAAAGACAGTGATTTCTACTATACAAATCCTGCTTAAAACAAAGTCATTCTAAATTCATGCAAATAAACACCTAGAACTAGACTTAAGGGTCCTTCACTCTGCAACTGCTATAGATTATTTGCTATAGATATGTGTTTTCTGTAGTTATTTTACGAAGGATAACCACGAGGCTCTGAGACAATGTGTCAGGATGATGACACTGATGAGTCATGGTTCTAACAAATTCATTTTAACAAATTTATCAAAGTAATATTTGCATGGAACATGCAAATCTGTTGATTCTTTAATGTCTTCATTTTACTCAGTGATATGTTCATGTCAAGCTTATTTAAAAGAAATGCAAATAATATGTATCTTCAACACTCATTTTATTTTCAGTAGAGAAGTTAAGTCTCTCCCATTTGTTAGGCTTTGGGTTTTCCAACCGGTTACTTCATCACTCAGAAGTTACTCATTCACTCAGAATCACTGTCTTTTCAGAGTAAGGTTTCAGAGCAACACTGTCTTCACCAGCTGAGTTTAAACACAATGTGATTGAAGAATACCATTGCATGCCAGTAACAAGCAGACTGAATAAATACACGAGTTTATAAATACTTAATACTTAGTTTATAAAACTGTATTGCCTGAATAATATTCATATCTGCCTTTATATTTAGCATTTCCCAGGATTATTAACTTTTTAATAGAGGTTATATATAACACTTTGGCTTTTCCTTTACATTTTTTTAAAATATATAAATGATATAAACTCATATAGACATATTTTTTAGAGGTTAGTATTCTATACAGTAAGTAAAACCTCCCCCATTGTCTGAAAATAATTTTTGACATGAACTGAGTTCAAAATCTGTCAGTTTTTAAAGGTACACCTTTGTATCTTATTTAATCATAAAGGATGCATAATAGTAACTAAAGTGTACATTCTAATTTATATTAATTCTTATTCATTATTCCTGAAAGGGTATTGCTGCTGGGACAGATTTTTTACCTTCTTTTGGTGTAAGTAACTTGAATGGAATTTATCAAAATAAAATGTAAAAAAAAAAAAAATCAACTATTTATCTATTTATCACTATTTATCATTATTTATTTTAATATGAGATATTGCCTAAAACAGCATCAGCAAAAGATATCCTATTCAAAGTATCATTGCAAATTGTGTATTATGCAAAGCAAGGTCTTTGAGATGACATTCAGTTGCAAACAAAATCTAAAACAACAGGTCAAAGGGATAATCCAAGACAGACTAAGTCAAGGCAGGCTAGGCTCAGAACAAGGATGAATCAGGCAACAAGCAGGAATAGACGAGACTTAGGAAATGTTGGAATGGCTCTGTAATGTAGCTATCGCTAACCCAGGGATAAACGAAAACCATACTCAGTACCTGAACTGTGGTTAGAGCCTCGTATTTATAGTGTGTGTGATTGGCTACAGGTGAGAGTGTAATCAGTGAAATGGAACATGGGAGTGACTTGGGAGAGTCAATGTAATGGAAAAGCGACCTCTGGTGGCAATCGGACGGCATGCCATGGACCAGATTCGTAACAAATAAGGATATCAGTCTCCTGTTAAAAGAAAGCATCAGGAAATATCCAAAATTACTATTGTATAGGGTCACCATATGAGCCATTTTCCCAGGACACGTCCTTGCCAGGATTTCTATATTGCCTAAAACATCCAAAGTAGTTTGACCAATAACATGCAGGTATGGTACATAATCAACCAGTCGTGGCATGTGAGAAGGTGAGATCTACAGAGAACGATCAAAGCAATGCAAATACACGTACATGTTAGGTGTTTGTTTGTTCATTCAACTTGAAGTTGAAGTTGATCATTCAACGATCATTATATATCACCAAAGTACCCAGAGAGTGATTTTAATGCATAAGGAGCCATCTGCTCTGCTCTCTATAGCTCTTATGAATGTCATACAATGATCGTTCTGCACACCATAAACAGGCAAAATCTGGATATTTTAGGCAATATAAAAATCCTGGCAAGGACGCATCCTGGGAAATGGCTCATATGGTCACCCTATTATTGTATTAATGATGCAGATGCTCAAAAAAAAAAATATTTTATCAAAAAAAAAAAAGAAAAAGAAGCCTACTATAAAAAATGGTGAGATATTATTTAACTTAACTTCCTCACCTTGCTTTTCAGTTGCAGAGGAAGTTGAACTTCTCGTCAAAATCTCTGTTCTCCCATTTGTAAGTTTTTGTGTTACGGGCTCCAGCTCGACAATGATAGGGCTGAGCTGGGCATTCTATTAGTGAGATTTAATTCTCTTATCCCTATAGTCTTTGCATTTGACCACTTGACTGCTTATATGATGCATTTCCTGTATTTGGCCCAAGTGTTCAAGTGAGAATGAAGACCAAGTGTGTCAAACTTTTCATTACCTGATGAGATGCACTTAGTGATGTAAAAATGCAACCCTTTAGATATAGCTTTATTTTTATATTAAATACTTTGTATTTTAAAATCAACTTTCTAAATTTCTGTTCAGTAGTCCCTATAACATGACACAATTTAACTGTGGTGCTTGTTATTAAATGATAAAAACTGTTGCAAATGTTGTACAAAATAAATATCACCACTACTACACTATCTTTGCACCAATAAAACGTGCAACACTTTTTTTTTTATATAAAATTATATGTAACATCTAGTTATTATTTTAATATTTAACTTACTTTGGAAATGTTTCTGTGACCTCTCACAAGATCTCGGCAAAAAAATCTTAAGATTTATTTCCTTAATGGAATGCATGACACAGTATTCATTTTCTGGGATTTTACCAATAACAATAATTAGACTATATTTTTTCCGAGTGTGTTATTGTGCTGATATCTTAAGGACTACCATGGACAGCTGACTCCTAAAGTTTGTGATAGTCTGCATATTCTGTGTGGTGATCAGTTCACAGCAGTGATAGAAATCAATCTTTTCCAATAATTTTAAATTGACTTTTACCTTTTATGGGCTTTTTTACCTTTATAAAGCATTTTTTTTCTAAAATTGTGCATCATCTTTTCAGTCAAATTCTTAAATTGAAATCAGTCAATTAATATTATAAGTAATCGGGGCTGTTACCAAGAAATTAAATAATAATTAATATTATACAGCACTTGCTCTGCCACCATTGGTCGGCCCCCTGGAATCAGCGGCCATTCCTCTTCCATGGCTACTCCCTCTGTCGGCTCCACCCGTGGGTCAACATTATAGCTGTGGCCTGGGTCCACCTGGGCTCCTCCTGCTCCAAGTCCCTTCTGTCTCCTCCCTCCATCATCTCCTCCCTGTACTCTGTCTGCCAGCCCCCTCCTGCATATCCATCCTCCTCCTGTACCTCCTCCCAAGTTCCCACCCACCCCTCCCTCAGATTCTCCCTGTTGTTTTTATGGTGCGAGGACAGTGAAAGCTTCAAGTGCAGTTAATTATTTATACGTGCATACAGGAAAAGATGGTGTTGAAGTGCTTCTATTCGCTGTCAAACCATTGCCGTGTGTGTTTCCTATCGCAAAACCCATAAGGTTATACAAGATGGTAATAATAGACTTGATATTAGCAAAATCAGAACCGATCAGATGCATGCTGGTTAGAAAAGTGTCCCGAGTTGCTCTGATGTCATGCTGACGGGTGCCAAAAAACTCTCGCGATGGAATGGCAGCTGTGTCAGACTGTGCAGTCGGGTGCTGTCACTACTCAATCCATACCGGAAGCACGATTTATACTGCACATGTGTAGAAATGTGTAAATGTCTGAAGTATGATGAAACAATTTACGGCAATTTCGGGTAGTTATAATATTGTTGTTATAATACTAATAATAATGTAATGTTTTCATGTGTTGTTGACACTACACGTTCAGCACAGATATACTTATTTACTATTGATTTTCTTTATATGAATATACCTTTTTTGATAAATTAAATCTATTAAATTATATTGATTAAATTGAGTAATTGATTAAATTAGCCCAAATTTTGTAAAATAAAATAAAATAAAGTTTTGTTAGACTCTATTTGGGTAATACAGATGTATATATGAAGATGTATATATGTTCGGTTCCAAAAAGCGATAAACACCATCTTAGAAAACAATTAGTTTCCGCCCAAATATGTATTGTATCTGGTTGGTATTGTAATCACTTTTTTTCCAAACTGTGACAAACGCCAGTCTCGCTTTTTTGCAGAATGCGATATATCCCCTTAACCAATCACAGCACACCATCCCCCGCATTAGACATCATTACTATACAGTAATGATGGCTCTCTGAATACACCCGTCATCCTATTTTTACTCATCTACTTTGTACTTTGTACTTTGTACAAACAAGGGCTGCACAATAAATCGCATGTGATTGTCATGCACATCTCTCAGTAAAGCCGGTTCTTTGATTAATAGTACCGATAAATCTCCATCACATTGCGTAGCTTGTCAGTGTTTATTAATACCATTTATGTTTTTGTTAATACAGCACATAACACTAGTCAAATAAATAAATGTACAATTGGCAAAGATGAATGCACTGAATGTAGGGAAGCTGAATGTAAGGGGAAATGTCATTTTGGAATTTCTGTGGTCTAATGTGATATTGTTGTTCATGTTCTTGCTCATGATTAAATTTTATTTTATTGCTGTAATTAATTTATAGCATTAACAAGATGACCCACTGAATTCATTTTGCAAGCGATGACTGATGAATGTATTTTTAGTCCAATTCCTGTATATAAGATTAGTATTGACCAAGTTCAGAGGTTATCATATCAACTTACTATGTTGTGTATTTTCATCAGTTTCAATATGAAAAATAACTTCATAATGATTCAATTGATTTACTGCATTGTGCAAAAAACTATATATATTATAATAAATCTTTGAAAATCAAAACCTGGATTTGAAATTTTTTATGTTATTATAACCTAAAAATGCTATGTGAAAGTTTGAAACAGAAAATAGTGGTTTTCATCTTGCCACTTTCTCGGTAAAGAAAACACGATTTTACTCAAATTAATCAAAAGGGATTTATTGCGTTTTGGAACGAAACTCTTCATTGTGTGTTTTACATTTAATATTTTAAAGATATGTTTTACTTTTTTCAGCATACTTTAACAAATGTCTGAATCTAAGAAACGCAAACTGTTGTTTATTTATTCAACCTCCTCCTGTCCTCCTCCCTCCTGGTCTTTCTGTGTTGTGTTTACATTCTGGTGCCTGTTCCCCATGTTTTTCTTTTCTGGCCCTCCGTCCCTCCCCCTGAGCCTCCACCTGTCCACCTCCCTCCTGGTCTCTGTTTTGTGTCTGTCTTGGAGCGTCTGGGAGCCGCTCCGTAGAAGGGGGGTACTGTCACAGTGTCTGGGTTGTGTTCCCTGGGGTTCCACTAGGTGTCCTCAGTTCCCACGGTGTTTATCATATTATCACTTCCTGTCTCCTTATTTGGTCACCTTCCTCCTTGTTTAGTTAATTGATTGTACCCCACCTGTCTCCTGTTTCCCCATTATCCTTTTGTGTATATAACCCGGTCTGTTTTAGTATGTGTCACGGAGTCGTTGTTTAATTCATGTCCGTCATCTTGTCGTGCTCTTGCCTTGTGTCCTTGTTTGTTTATGTTTATGTTTGGTTTGGTTTTGTTTGGTATCGACCTCTGCCTGGACTGTTTACCCTTTTGGATTGCCCTTAATAAAAGACTTACTCGCAATTGGTTCTATCTCCGTGCCTCATTGGATCCCTGCCGTGACACAAACATTCACTGATGCTTCAGGAGGAAACACAAACTTTTTACTGGGGCTGGGAATTTTAAGAATTTCTACAAAATAATTTAAGAGCAATTCTGGAAACTATATATACAGTATATATATATATATATATATATAAAACGCAAAAGAATCCATATCGCTAGACTGTCATAAAAAGTTGGCAGTGACAGGAAGTAGAAGCATTTTCTCGCAAACACAGTACAAATTGTGTTTCCGGTACAGATCGAGTAGTGACAGGTGAGGTGTTACAAACACGCCAGGTTCCACCTCCACACAATCACAACGCACACCCTCACCGGAGTTCTAAAAATGACGACCTACCATCAAGGATTGGAACCCCGAGTGCGGTTGCATCTCGCTGCATACGAGGATAACAACGGACTCCAGTGATTCATCCAGCTATCCATCCGCTTCGCCACTCGTATGCAGTCGTGCTTAGAAGAGCACCAGGGCCAGTTGCATTCTTCCACACCACTCTGCCGACCAGAAAATGTCAGCCCCCCAGAACCAGCCAGCGAGCCTATGATCCTCGACTCCTACCACCTCACTATGGTGGAGCATCAGAGACGGTTGGCCCAGAATCTGTGCCTCTATTATGCAGCCCCGGGGCATGCTATAGCAGTGTGCCCCGTCTGTCCTCCTCGTCCTATGGTGAGTGTCATTCTCCCTTCAAGATACAAAATGAAACCACTCACCACTATTGTGACACATATACCTCCTCGATTATGGGTCAGCCGGCAACTTCATCTCCGGCGCTCTCTGCCGTCAGCTCAAACTCCCTACCACGGCCACGCCGTCAGCCTACCAGGTCCACACAATCACCGGCAGGCTGCTAAGCAGGAAATGCGTGTGCCATAGTGTGGTCCCCATATCCCTCCAAACTGGACTACTCCATCACGAGGAGATCCATCTGCTGGTTCTAGAGGAATCCACCGCTGACGTTATTCTAGGCATCCGTGGCTGGAGCAGAAAAACCCGTGATTTCCTGGAAGACGAATGAGATCCTGAAGTGGGGCAAAGCCTGTTTCCAATCATCCATCTCCGGGCCTCCAAGCTGCCTCCACACCGGCCGTGGGACTGTGCCATCGATCTGCTGCCGGGTGAACCAGTGCCAAAGGGGAAGGATATATCCCCTATCCATTCCCGAGGAGAAGGCCATGGATGAATACATCAAGGAGGCGCTGGCCCAAGGGTATATTCGTCCACCTACCTCCCCTGCTGCTTCGAGCTTTATCTTCGTAGAGAAGAAGGATGGAGGCTTGAGGCCATGTATTGATTACCGAGCACTCAATAACATCACTGTAAGATTCCAGGACCCACTTCCCCTCATCCCAGCTGCCCTGGAACATCTCCGTGGTGCCACTGTGTTCACCAAGTTGGACCTCCGCAGCGCATACAACCTCATCCAGATACGTGAGGGGGACGAGTGGAAGACCGCCTTCATTACCCCTACTGGTCACTACGAATATTGCATCATGCCGTATGGGATTGTTAACGCCCCCTCCGTATTCCAGGATTTCATCCACGAGGTGCTCCGGGATTTCCTCCACAAGTCCGTCTTGGTATATATCGATGATATCCTCATTTATTCCCGGAGCCTGGCAGAACATCAACGCCACGTTGCGTAGGTCCTGCAACGCCTGAGGGACTACCAGCTCTACCTCAAAGCCGAAAAATGTTCCTTCCATCAGCCCTCAGTGCAGTTTCTTGGCTATACCATCAATCGCAGTGGCATCCGGATGGACGAGGGGAAGGTGAGCGCAGTCAAGGATTGGCCCACTCCAACCACCATCAAAGAATTGCAGCGGTTCCTTGGCTTCGCCAATTTCTATAGACGGTTTATACGCAACTTCAGTACCATCACCAGTCCTCTTACCAATCTCCTCCGCCAGAAACCTAAGTCTCTCTCCTGGACTCCAACCGCCACAGAAGCCTTCCAAACCCTTAAACAGGCCTTTACGACCGCCCCACTCCTGGTCCATCCTGATCCCGATCGGCCCTTCGTGGTGGAAGTGGCCGCCTCAACCACCGGAGTGGGATTGATGATAGATGGTAGATTCTTAATCACAGTTTTGTCTTAATTGTGTTAAAATCTGAATTTTGTTGCATGTAAATGTACTGACTGTTGCAGAGTATGAAGTATGAAATGAACTCTCTCTGCGAGTTGCTTTGTGAGATCATGCGGCGCAATTTTTTTCCTCACTGCTGCACGAGTCTGCGTGAGAATATGGGGTTGTGGCGTGAGAGCATAAGAATTGGGTCAATTGCGTGAGTCTTACATTGAATGCGTGAGAGTTGGCAGCCTTGGTTAAGGAAGGAATTATTGGAAAGTATAAGAGCTAGCACAAATCAAAAAATGAATATGGTGTGGTGGTTTCAATGTCCGTATACACTATGGGTGACTATTAAAACTTGTTTATAATTATTATAATGGACTGATTGTGGAAGAAATGTTAGATTGGGGATGGTTAGTATGTATTAACAATGGATGTTTTACAAGAATAGATCAGCTTTAGATGTTACTATGGAGGCAAATGTGAATGGAATGTAACTAAACAAAGTATAATGGGAAGTGGGAATATTTGGGGGTTTCAGTTCTCAATGGCAAAAGCACAGGTAATATGCTTTTCCAAAAAAAAATAAAAAATAATAATAATAATAATGATCCAAGCTTGAATGTCAAAATGTATGGTTATCAGCTGGAACAAGTTAATGTACTAATGCAGAATGCAGAAATTCATAGAAAAATGCAAAAAGGAATAAATGTCTTAAGGTGCTTGTCAGGACACAAGCTGTCAGTCACTGAAAACAATTTATTGTCAGTGTTGGGAAGGTTACTTTGGAAATGTAATAGGTTACAGATTACAAGTTACCCTATTTAAAATGTAATAGTAGTGTAACTTTTTAAATTACTTTAATAAAGTAATGTAACTAATTACTTTTGAGTACATTTTGATTACTTTTATAAATTTTTAATGAATGTTAATTTGCAACTGTTAATCATCTTCAACCATTTTACACCATGCAGGTTTAACCTTACAGTAGTGCTCAATACTGTCAGACTTTCACCATCCTTCATCACTTGAATTAAGATGATCACATTTGAACACATCCACCACACAATCAGACTTTAGTACTGCCTTTTACTTAGAGATTGATCTGAAGTTCCAAGCAGATTTAAAATCAAAAGAAATAGTTTATAGATACTGTTTTTGAAACCAAATCTTTGCATAACTACAGGCATCTAACTGCATCTAAAAATGGTTTGGGGAAAAATAGTTAATAAAAAAATAAAAGCATATATCAACTCAAATACGGTTATCTAATAAGCATGTGTCCTATTTTGTGTACTAAACTCCTGAAACATTGGTGTCTTTTTGAAACACTGCTGTCTCTTTGTATATGATATGATGATAGTTTCTCAAAATAAGTAAAAAATGCTCATGAAGTGACTGTTCTAGAGATTAATTTCCATGAGGGGCGGACTGGGAAAAAAATAGGCTGGGAAATCTCACACTCATACACCCACAACCCATTCTGAAACATGGACAGCCCTATTTTTTTTTGGACCTGACATCAAAAAGATTTGAATCCTTAGGTTGGGGACATGCAACGTAATTAAGAGTTCTCTCCTGAACTGCACCTTCACTTCCATTATCCACCCATCTCTCTCATGACTTTAATACTGAAGATTTTTATTTGACTTTTACCATGTTTTGTAAGTGCAATTTTGTTTTTTTGGCAAATGAATTACCACTTGTATTTATTTTTACTACAAATTCCATAGTTAAACCACGGTTAGTGCCATACCATAGGCTATATTAATTTTCCTAAGGGTTGTGTTTTTGTATCCACTAGCTGCCCCTAAACCTATGATAAAATATGATGATTTGTCTGCTAAATTACTACTGTAACATTACAAAAGATAATAATGACGTCGTTTATACAGTATTTTGAGTGATTGCGAGCAATGTGCTGCTGCTTGACTAAGTAAACAAAGACAAAACTACATTAACATATTTACAGATGAAACTAACCTGCACCTGAAACCCTGAACAGAAGTGTCGCTTCTCTGCTCCAGCTGTGCGCTTACACAGTTCACTCGGGTCTCTCTCTCTCGCATTGATTACTCGGAGTCTGATCCAAACCGTTCGGCGGAGGCGCGGAGAGCGCGCGAGCCCAACAATTGCCAGTCACGACTAACCGATTCATGATTTATTAGAAATTTAATTATCGAATGGCGGATTCGGAAATAATAGCTTTAGTATATTCGGCCTGCAATTATACAATAACAATATTAAAGTAGAAGGCCAAATCGTCTGCCAGGCCACCGGGAATAGTCCCGGTTCTCCCGATGTCCAGTCAGCGCCTGATTTCCACAGACACGCAGAACGTGCAGGATTCATATTCAGTCTTTTTGCGGCTTAATATTCACAGACATCTGTCCATATCGGGTTTTGATTCAAGTGTACTGACCTACTTTTGATTTATTCGTCCAAAATGTGGCATATTGCGTCCGCGTTATAGGCTGAATTCCATTTTTATTACTCGATTCTACAAATGTGTTTTCCGCGTCTCGGAGATTATGGGCCATATGTCTTAGTGCAATTTGGGAAAGAAATAAACTGTATGTGGATGTGTGTAAATATTCAAATGTAATCCTCTTTGTAATCGTTACAATTTTCATAAGTAACTGTAATTTAATTACTCATTTTTTCTTAGTAACTGTAACTGATTACGGTTACATTTATTTTGTAATTAAATTACGTAACGCCGTTACATGTAACTAGTTACTCCCCAACACTGTTTATTGTGCTGTGATAAGGTCAAGCATAGATTATGGACGTTTAGTTTACAGTTCTGCTTACAAAACCTTTCTTAAAAGATCAAGTTTTGCGGATTTGCTGTGGTGCATTTAGATGTTCTCCAGTGGATTTTTTGCAAATTGAAATAGGAGAATTGCCTCTAGAACATCGTAGGTTTTAGTTGAGATTAAGGCACTGGTAGTGTAAAGGGACATCAGGAAAACCATCCAGTTAGACTATTTCTGATAGATTATTTGGAATATGAATACAAAGAAATAACAAGCTTTGGTTGGGTAACTTGCCAACTGAATTAGTTTAACAATATAAGAATATTATTCTGTTACAGGTATTTACAGATGGGTCTAAGGAGCCATGGTCCGAATTTTCCCAGTCTTGCAGAGTATAATTTTGGACATGATTCTAAGGTCTCCTAAGGAATTTCAGCCTTGGTCTTGTCCTCTAGGTGGGGGGAAATCAATCCAAAGAGTTCTTGATCATGGATTTACATGTGATGGTCATACTCTGCATCTCTTTGACCATCAGTCTTGATTATTATGATCAATGTGTTCTTTTGTGTTAATGTTAAAAGAGCTGGATAGTTAGGCTTGCCTCAGACTGGCTGGCACTAGAAACTGATTTATGTCTTGGGTCTTCTTTGGAATTTGGCTCTTCGTGTTTTCACCATGTTTTTCATTGAATCTTAAATTGTCTGTTTCAAGGTCTAATAACCTACACATGTGAACCATTTAGTAACGAGTTCAAAACATTAATAACCTCGGAAAGTGAACCTTAACGTAAAGTGAACACCAATTAACCATTTATTAATGAGTTATAAACAATAATAACCTGGGAAAGTGAACTAAAAGTAAAGTGGACATACTATTTATTTTTTCTGGTGAAATGTATTTTATTGTTGATGCACTATATCAGTAAGCACAGATACAACATTACTGATCATAACTGCACATGAAATGAATATATTTGATAAATGCAAGCTGAATAAAGGCACCTAAACATTTATATTTCATCTAATTTAACCATTAAAACAATAAGTAAATGACTGACCAAAAGCACAGTTACAGAATATTATCATATTAATAAGCAATCAGTAATTATTTTTAGTTATCATGAAAGAGCCCATTGTAACTTGAGTATTTGATCATCTACACTTGCAGTACATAACATAAATCAAACAACCTTCAGTCTCTCTATAATAGTCTATTTTTCCAAACAAGTTCGGAGCAAACCCTTCCCTTCCATAAGCCTACTCTGGTCTGATTGGCCATTTGGCCAAGCCTGTTGTGATTGGCACAGAGAGGAGTCCTTGAGCCAGTTAGCAAGTGCTACCATTGAAAACAAAAAACAATACACATAAACAATAAACATAAAACAATATAGTGCTTCTATCCGTTTTTTATAGGAATGAAATCAAATACAAAAACACATATGCAAGAGAATCATGCCCACAGCTAAAGATTAGCTGCTAAACTGTGAATATTTAAAATAATAAAGGTGGTTACATTAGCTGAGTGCCAAACTGACTAACTGATGAAAGGATAGTTTGTAAACCAAAATATGTCTACTTTAATGTTTGAAGAATGACAGACAAAAGATACTAACTTTTAAGCAGAACACAGAAGAGCTGTATCACAGGCGCAGCAGCCTAACCTAACCTCTCCCACATTAACCATACAACTTTCAAATTCTTTTTCTGTATTTGAAAAGCCAAAGCATAGTTTTTCAAGAAACTACATCAATCACTAATAAAATAATTTACAGTGAAATCCCTTTTGGTTTGGTTATATCTTTGGGCAACCTTAGAGTAATCTTTATACCTGTGGGACAGCATGTGTGTTATCAAACAATGTCCGATACCTGTCACCTTGTCCTGGACAAAGCCATTTGGATAATAAACCTACTGGTGTTCCAAAGCTGGTTGTTGCACCAGAAACCCAAAGACAACCCAGAGCCAGACGCCCACCTGTCTGGCACAAAGACTTTGTCACATGAAATGTATACCCATGCACATTCATC
This sequence comes from Carassius carassius, assembly GCF_963082965.1. Taxonomy (NCBI): domain Eukaryota; kingdom Metazoa; phylum Chordata; class Actinopteri; order Cypriniformes; family Cyprinidae; genus Carassius; species Carassius carassius. The sequence continues at coordinate 23,966,601 of NC_081761.1, forward strand.
ATGATTGTAGGGCTTCAACAGTACTTGTAAGGATGTTTAAATTTGAGATGTTACATGTTGATGTTGAATAATGGTTCTACATTGTTTGGCTGCTTTTTTGACATAAAGTGTTGTGTTCAGTTATGTTGGAGCTTGTACGTGTTGCTGGATATGAAGAAATAGGCATTTCTTATGTATCTTTCTCTGGAATAGGAGATCTTAATGTCCTTTTCACATTATAACCCTGGTGAATTAGGTATGGTTAAGCAATTTTTCTTTGGCTATGATCTTGTTTAGAATGTGATTAAGCCATGTTAAATATATCTTCCACTGAGTAATATTCTTTTAAAAGTGGGGAAAATGTTGTATCCAGAAATGTTATGTTAAGTTAACATACTGCCACTAGGTGTCACTAATAACCTGGAGGTGAAAGAAATGAAAAATAAAAGAGAAAGAAGTGTTGAGGTTGCGGCTCGCTTGTCACTGCTGCGTTTCCTTTATTAGTGCTAATGTAAATACAACAATCCCGTTCTTAGGGCTAATCACAACCAGGCGTTCCCCATCACCACTCCCCTATATAAATTGTGTTTGGAATTTCAATCATTGCTCATTGTCTTGTTTAGTTCTGTCTGACATTTCCGAGCGGTTTCCCTGTTTTTGTTGTTCCATGTCTGATCTTGGATTGTTTAGACCGACTTTGATTCTCTGCTTCATCTCTGCTTGTTACTGTTGCTGATTCTGGATATACCTGACATACCTGACGCTGTTTACTCTGATCATTGCCTGTTTGAGCATTCTCTTTATTAAACCACTGCATATGGATCCGAATGTCTCTGACTAAGTGTTACAGAAGACTTCACCAAACCAGAATCAAGCAGCTTTATTGAGCACCAGACCAGGTATGGAGCCAGCTAAAAGTTCATTCGACCCATAAGTGTGCATTGCTCCATTTTTCAAGATGGCCAACCCATTGAGCTTTATATGGAGGAATTTCTTCACTATAACCACCTTATGCCTGGGGATGAGGATTTGGTAAAGGACTGTTTCTGGAGTGGTCTTGATGCTAATATTAGCTTCAATTTACCAGAGGAAGACCCTAGCTGGATCCTAGAACAGTTCATTGACGTTTTGCAGTTTTGTGGCTCTCCCTTTACAGTCGAGGAGGTCATTACTCCGAGGTGTCCAGCTCCTTTCCGTTCTGTGGTCCCTGTACCTGAGCTTCATCACAAGATGGCCGCCAGCCCAGTTCCACTGCACAAGATGGCCGCCAGCCCAGCACCACTGCACAAGATGGCAACCACAGTTGATCTTCCGGAGTCAAGTCAGGCCCCCATTGACCTTCCAAAATCGAGGTCCAGTCAAGTCACCGCTGACCGTCCAGAGTCAGGTCAAGTCACCGTTGATCTTCAAGAGCAAAGACAAGTCACAGTTGATCTTTGAGCCTAGTCAAATCACTACCGATATTCCAGAACTTCATCATGCCTCAAAAGATCTTACAGAACTTCATCATACCACAACAGATCATCCAGAGCCTCATGTCACGATCATCAGTAGGAGTGCCAATGAACTCTTATAAAGGGCACTCCACTCAGGACTCTGGCATCTTCTATTTCCATTCCCTACTCCATTTCCCATAATATCGTTCTTAGAGCTAATCACAACCAGGTGTTCCCTATTACTTCTCCCCTATATAGACTGTGTTTGGACTCTCAATCATTGTGAAGTCTTGTTTAGTTCAGTCTGGCATTTCTGAGCGTTTTCCCTGTGTTTGTCGCTTCTGTGTCTAATCTTGGATTGTTTACGCCGACTGTGATTCTCTACTGCCTGCCCCGACCTCTGCTTGTTGCTGATTCTGGATATACCTGACATACCTTATGCTGTTTTCTCTGATCATTGCCTGTTTGACCATTCTTTTTATTAAACCACTGCACATGAATCCACATGAATGTCTCTGACTCAATGTTACAATAACTGACAACTAAGGAAAATCCCAAATTCAGTATCTCAGAAAATTAGAATATAACTTAAGACCAATACAAAGAAAGGCTTTTTTGAAATCTTGGCAAACTGAAAGGTATGAACATGAAAAGTATGAGCATGTACAGCACTCAATACTTAGTTGGGGCTCCTTTTGCCTGAATCACTGCAGCAATGGGGTGTGGCATGGAGGCAATCAGTCTGTGGCACTGCTCAGGTGTTATGAGAGCCCAGGTTGCTCTGATAGTGGCCTTCAGCTCTTCTGCATTCTTGGGTCTGGCATATCGCATTGTTCTCTTCCCAATACCCCATAGATTTTCTATGGGGTTAAGGTCAGGCGAGTTTGCTGGCCAATTAAGATCAGGGATACCATGGTCCTTAAACCAGGTACTGGCTTTGGCACTGTGTGCAGGCGCCAAGTCCTGTTGAAAAATGAAATCTGCATCTCCATAAAGCTGGTCAGCAGCAGGAAGCATGAAGTGCTCTAAAACTTCCTGGTATAGGGCTGTGTTGACCTTGGACCTCAGAAAACACAGTGGACCAACACCAGCAGATGACATGGCACCCCAAACCATCACTGACTGTGGAAACTTTACACTGGACCTCAAAAAACGTGGACTGTGTGCCTTTCCTCTCTTCCTCCAGACTCCGGGACCCTGATATCCAAAGGAAATGCAAAATTTACTTTCATCAGAGAACATAACTTTGGATCACTCAGCAGCAGTCCAGTCCTTTTTGAAGCGAGATGCTTCTGATGCTGTCTGTTGTTCAAGAGTGGCTTGACAAGGAATGCGACAGCTGAAACCCATGTCTTGCATACATCTCTGCGTAGTGGTTCTTGAAACACTGACTCCAGCTGCAGTCCACTCTTTGTTTATCTCCCCCATATTTTTGAATATTTCTACCACATCTTTTCCTTTCCTTCACCTTTCTATTAATGTGCTTGGACACAGAGCTCTGTGAACAGCTAGCCTCTTTTGCAATGACCTTTTGTGTCTTGCCCTCCTTGTGCAAGGTGTCAATGGTCATCTTTTGGACAACTGTCAAGTCAGCAGTCCTCCCCATGATTATGTAGCTGATGAGCTTGCTCAGGTGTGCTTGATTAGGGTTAGAGTTAAAGTCTGCAGGAAAGTGGATCTTGTGGGCCAGATTTGAGGATCCCTGATTTAAAGGCTTTGCAGGTGTTTTGAGTTAATTGGCTGATTAGAGTGTGGAACCAGGTGTCTTCAATATTGAACCTTTTCACAATATTCCAATTTTCTGAGATACTGAATTTGTGATTTTCCTTAGTTGTCAGTTATAAACATCAACATTAAAAGAAATAAACATTTGAAATATATCCATCTGTGTGTAATGCAGGGGCGTAGTTTATGGGGGGGATGGGGGGGAGGTAACCCCCCCCAATATTCAAATCCATCAGATACAACCCCTCCAATATTTCAACATGAAAATCACAGTCGATCAAATGAAAAATATAATATGAAAAAATAGAATTCATTTATTTTGTTAAAATAATTTTGTTCCTAATCAAATATGAGTATGTCATAATAAATCAGACAAAAAATCCTCCTCCTCCTTTGAACCGATTGGTAACGCCCAACCAATGAGTCGCACTTTTTTCACTTTCTAAGTCTGTTTTGCTAGTATATTGTTCAATAGTGTCTGTAATTATCAACGACAAAAGTATTGTTTGTTTTCTTACTAAATTAATCTGACTTTTGAACGAATTGGATTAATTAACGATTTAAGTGGCTAACTCATTAAAACAGTGAAACACTGCCGCCTACTGGCGGTTTCAATACTTAATTTCTTTCTTTTGATAATCTCTACTATGTTAGAATTTTATGAATGATGATTATACACAAATTTCATAACGTTATGAGGTGTATAATATCTTAACATGTTTTTATAACAGATTCGAGGTAAATATAGCTGCAGGGTAGAAAAGTCAGCAGAGGGAGAGGAGGAGCAGGTGATCAGGTAAAGAAGATGCCATTCAATCAATAAAATAAAATAGGAAACAGTATAGAAAAACAGCAGCTTTGTACATTACATTAATGCCTTTAATGTTTTAAAGATGTGTTTCCCTTTAGAAAAAAAATTAAAAGGCATTAAGGTGGAATGTAAAAATCTTAAAATAAATGTCTAAATGTTGTCTCTTTCATATTTGTATATGTTGAATTTGTAATAAGTTAAAGCATGTTGCCAGATAGATAGATAGATAGATAGATAGATAGATAGATAGATAGATAGATAGATAGATAGATAGATAGATAGATAGATAGATAGATAGATAGATAGATAGATAGATAGATAGATAGATAGATAGATAGATAGATAGGAAAAAATAAATTATCCAATAACAATACACATAAAAAAAACTTTTTTTACAACGTTCAACCCCCCCAATGTTCAAACCAAATCTACGCCCTTGGTGTAATGAATGAATATAATATATACGTTTCACTTTTTGAATGGAATTAGTGAAATAAATCAACTTTCTGATGATATTCTAATTATATGACCAGCACCTGTACATATGCCATGGGAAATGGGGTATACTGTGTTAATAGGTTAATAAATTAAAGTCATTGGTCTTGTTTAGTGCTTTCTGCTTTCATAATATCCCACCTAAAACATAACTTGGTGTCAAACATGTGATGGATGCACTTCATTTGCTTGTGAGAAATGGGGTGTTGCCTTGCATGTTGAGTGCTTCAAGGAAATTTAATGCAAACCAATATATGAGGTTTGATTGTTGGTGGGAGGAGTGTGGCCCAGATCAGTCGAGTGATATGCGGCCCAAATCAGTCTATGATCTGGCAGCATATTATGTGACCCATGATAAACAAGATAAATACAGTATTGCATGATAATGGTTAAATTATCACATACATTTTAATGAAGTGTAGTATTGTTAAAATGTATTCTTTGAAATGGCAAGTCAAAACAGAATGAAACATTATCATTCCAAATTAAGCAAATCAGTCAAGTGCATTAAACTGCACTTAATTATAATTTTATTACATTATATATTATTATTCCTGGTACAAATAATCTTAGAATCCTGACATGAAGAGAGAGAGAGAGAGAGAGAGAGAGAGAGAGAGAGAGAGAGAGAGATAATTTAACCATTATCATGTAATATTTATTTGGTTTACCATTGGGCACACACTGATCTATAATAAAGAGTGGGAGTACATATTTTCAGTGCTTTAAGTGGACCAAAAGAGGTGCCGGTACTCTATTAAAGCCTATATATATATTTAAATAATTTTTTTTTTTTTTGATGACTCCCCTCATCCCCTGAGTTAACAACAACTATATTAAAGGGGTTTTATATACAGCAGTCAACAGACGACCTTATAAATATAATAAATCCTTTTATTAGTTTGTGGATTTGCTTGAGCTAGAAAGAGCTAACGTTACTGAACATAAATAAAATGTGCAAAAGGATTTTGAAACAATACCCTTAGAAAGAGCTACTGTACTGCATTACTTCATTTGCTTGCGTCTGACCTGCAGCGATATCATTCTGGCTTGGTGGGATGTCAACCAGTGAGTCATCTGATTCTGGCCATGTTCTTTTAGTACTCAGAGTCTGAAGCCAGGAGAGCATATTAAGTATTGTTCACTGTATTTGTATTTTTACCGAGCCGAGTGTGCGCGTTTTACACACCCTCTCCAACCACGTTGAGTTGACACTGACAGTGGCAAAAGCGACGCATGCACTTTTCACTTGTAAAACTCAAGGGTGTATGGGTATTGTAGTCTCTGCTCTCGGTGGGACGAATTAGGAAGCTTGCATTGTGAAGGGCGCTCTGAAAAGCGGCAGTGCAGGCAAAGGATTAAAATCTCTATTAAAACAGATGTCCAAATGAGCGTACCAGTACGCTAAAAAAGCACGTTCTGGGCGCACGGAGAGGTGGCGGTACGCTCAAGAGCAATATTTAGAAGTGGCGGTACTGAGTACCGGTGCGTACCGGCCCACTTAAAGCACTACATATTTTTTATTAGGACGCTGTCATGCACAAGCATTAAATAAAATGATCATGAAAGTATCTTATTTTTTATTTAAATCATCTGTATCTACGTGATGCTTGGTTTTAGAAACAGAACCAAATTCAAACCGCATTCATAGGCGATATATATCTCCTTCCTCTGTAGCTATAGTAACAATTAAAAAATGAGCCAATAAGAAGTTCTACAACAAGTTTTATGGCAGCGATATCAAACGCTCATTGACTCTCGTCAGTTCTCGTCATAGATTAACCGATTGATGGTGGGAGGAGTGTTCTGCTTTCATAATATCCCACCTAAAACATAACTTGGTGTCAAACATGTGATGAATGCACTTCCTTTGCATGTGAGAAATTGGGTGTTGCCTTGCATGTTGAGTGCTTCAAGGAAATTTCATCCAAACCACTACAACTCTACCAAGCAGTATGGAAGCATATGGGTAGCATTATTCAATTTGGAATGTAATTTGCAAAATGACAATGCAATATGTAAAATGACAATGCATTTCTGTATTTACATTTACATTTTCCAATACATTTGTTCAACGTTTGGTGCAAAATGAAAATGAAAATTAAATAACATAATTTTCATTTGCCATTTCATACACCAGTTTCAATATGTAAAATGAATACTAATTTTAACGCTTTATAAGTTGCAAAATTAAAATGAAAATGTATTACAGAAATGATTAGATATGTCTAACATGTTCAAGCAAAAACTGTGGCAAAATGATCATTTAAATGCTATTTTTCCTAAATGCATTAACACTCACAGTCAAGACACTTAACGATTGCATTTTCATTCAGTGTCTCGCAATGAATGTAGCAAAATTCAATGCGCACATTGAAAATGCATTCCGAGCCGATCACGTCTCCGCCCCCTCCCGCCATGTCAATCACTGCGTGAACAAGGCGGGGCTTGCAGAAGGTCAGAGACTCAAATCTCAAGAAGAGGATTCAAGTGAGAGAACATGGACAAGACAGTTGGCCTGTGTACGTTTTGATCATTTCGGTTTATGGCTTCAATATTTCATTCGCACTTGTGGGCGGAGCTGAAATGCTGCTTTCATCTGATTGGTCGAATCTCTCCAGCTTAAGCTCTGTCTTTTCATTCTTTCAGGCAGAATAAGAGTCAGTGCGAGTGAAGCACTGTAATGTCTGAAACCACCGCTCACTGTTAATTAGCATAATATTTTAATCAGATGTAGTTGGGCACATAATTCGTGCTGCTGCGACTTGCAAGAGACCCCGTTAAATTATTTCTAGGTTGTATACTGTATTGTATAAATATTGTCCCACTGATAAAAATAGTGCAAATAGTTCTGTCTCCTTGGATAACAGTGAAGTGGAAATAGATATAGTTAAATTTATGAAATAAAATAAAATAGGATTTCTTGGGAAGGTAAGTCTGGCCAGTTAAATTAAATTATTTCTAGGTTATAGTATTGTATTAATATTGTCCCACATAAAAACAGCGCAAATAGTTCTGTCTCCTTGGATAACAGTGAAGTGGAAATAAATATAGTTAAATTTATGAAATAAAATAAAATAGGATTTCTTGGGAAGGTAAGTCTGGCCAGTTATACAGCAACACGAGTCAGACGAGTCTGAAGATCTGAGCTGAATTTGGTGAAATATTAAAGTTCTAGTCTGTGTCAATTACTCTCATAATAAATAATAATAATAATGTTACCCGTATTTTTCGGTATAAGTTGCATCAGTCCAAACCTACGTCATGACGAGGAAAAAGTCACATTGGACTATTAAATCGCATTTATTCAGAACCAAGAGAAAACATTACCGTCTACAGCCGCGAGAGGGCGCTCTGGGGTAGGCTACAGGAGCACTGAGCGGCATAGAGCTGATTTTACTATTTTTATTTAGAAATGTAACTATATTCATTTTTACAATTATTTATTAATGTCACACACACATACCTAGTGCCTTATGACTTAAAAGATGAGAGTGGTAAATGTTACAGACATGGAACTGTTCAGTCTATTATTGATTTTTATTTCCACTTCACTTTTATCCAAAGAGAGAGTACTATTTGCACTGTATTTATCAGTGGGACAATATTCATACAATACTACAACCTAGAAATAATTTGTAGGTCGCAGCAGCACGAATTATGATTCAGCAGCTACATCTGATTCAAATATTATGCTAATTAACAGTGAGTGTAGTTTCAGACATTACAGTGCTTCACTCGCACTGACTCTTATTCTGCCTGAAACAATCGAAAGACCGAGCTGAAGCTGGAGCGATTCCACCAATCAGATGAAAGCAGCGTTTCAGCTCCGCCCACAAGTGCGAATGAAATATTGAAGCCATAAACCGAAATGATCAAAACGTACATGGACCAACTGTCTTGTCCATGTTCTCTCACTTGAATCCTCTTCTTGAGATTTGAGTCTCTGACCTTCTGCAAGCCCCGCCTTGTTCACGCAGTGATTGACATGGCGGGAGGGGGCGGGCACGTGATCGGCTCAGAATGTATTTTCAATGTGCACATTGAATTTTGCTACATTCATTGCGGGACACTGAATGAAAATGCAATCGTAAGTGTCTTGACTGAGAGTATTAATGCATTTAAGAAAAATAGCATTTAAATGATCAGTTTAAACACAGTTTTTGCTTGAACATGTTATACATATCTTATCATTTCTGTAATACATTTTCATTTTAATTTTGCAACTTATAAAGCGTTACAATTGGTATTCATTTTACATATTAAAACTGGTGTATGAAATGGCAAATGAAAATTATGTAATTTCATTTTAATTTTCATTTTGCACCAAACGTTGCACAAATGTATTGGAAAATGTAAATGTAAATACAGAAATGCATTGTCATTTTACATATTGCATTGTCATTTTGAATATTACATCCCAAATTGAATAATGTTACCCATATGCTTCCATAGATTAAAGGGATGTTAGCAGGAATAATGAATAATTCAGAGACAGAATCATTGAAAATAAACCTGTTTATGAATAATAGGAATACAATTTTAACTAATTTACAATGAAAGAAAGGAAGCAGCTGAACCCTTAGGAATGACAAAAAAAAAATAATAGGAAGACTGCACTGATGATGATTTTAGTGAATGCGCAAAAACTAGATAAAATTAGAAATTTTATTTCATTTGGTGCAACAAAGTGCCTGAGGAGTTTTAAGAGTCAAAAACCAAGATTGCACTGCTGGAGAGATTTATTGGATTGGCTTTGTGTGTGCAGGGCAATGGAGATGTGATTAGAATTATAGCCACAGAACATAAGTCAAACATTAAAGGAAAATATTGTTTAGCATTTTCAGATGGAAATGGATTTAAGAGTCACTGAGTAAGAATTACAACAATATTTAAACAACCATTGCTCGAGCATGACAAAGCATGACAACGAAAAGATAGTTCAAGTTAGAATTAGGATCCAATAAAGATTTCCAAATTAGAACATTTATGAAGTGAGAGTACAATATGACAAAAAATTATTAGGGAAATATTATCTAATACCTATAGTTAGGATGATGTAAGGCAGGGGTGTCAAACATATGGGCCGCAGGCCAAATACGGCCCACAGAGGTAATTAAAGAGTTAATAATATAATATATATATATATATATATATATATATATATATATATATATATATATATATATATATATATATTTTTTTTTTTTTTTTTTTTTTTTTAATCAAATAAAGCTTATTCACTACAATATTTTATTTTGAATTTAAAGCAGAATAAAATGCTCATTTATTTACGTTGATTTTATGCCTCAGGAGTCGGGACACACACACATTTTAAAGTGGCACCAGAAACTCGAGCAGAACGAGGATATGATGTTTGTGTGGCAATTTACTATGTTTGCTTCGAACTGGAATCACGTCCACTTCGTGTAGGGCACGTTCAAATAGAAAACGTCTAAAGCCATAAGAGAAACATATACTGTAACGTCTAAGCCGATGAGACATGAGGCTTTTCAGACATGGTCAAAAACACAGGCAGAGTTGAAACAATGGCAAACAGGTATGGGCGAGACTAGAAAATAATCCTAAAAGGGCGTTGTCGATCTCCAGCTAACTGTATCCAGATGGGGTAACCCAAAGGGTAAATCCAAAAAACACAAAAGCAAGAATCAAAAACCAGGTATTCAATCCAAGAACAAAACATGCAGGTAAGACAAGGCAGGTAACGAGACAACATGGGCTAAACAAAACTCGGCAGTGAATGGTGGTGTGAGACTGAGGTATATACTGACAGGATTACGAGGTAACAAGGAGCGAGGAGCTAATCAATTATATTAGAAACTATCAAGATGGGTAAAGGAACAAGGGGACACAGAAACAAAGGGGAACAAGAACATTTCAAAATAAGAGTCCACTTAACCAAGACAGGGGAACATAGACTGGGATCCTGACACATACGAAATCTGCAGAGCAGGAGGCATGAGGACTGGAATTGAGAACCGCTGGCCAACTCGTGGGTGTGGTAAATGAGTGCAATAATAAACGACAAATCGATGACATCTTAGCAAGGAGAAAGTAAATGAGTGAGCAGTGTGTGATATTTATAGTGTACTAATTTCCTAACTGTTGTTTTAATGTGTGAGCTGACATTTTTTGTAACTTTGCAAAAAATATCAAAATACAATATAATTCAAGATATTGGGCAAAATGCACTGTAATAAGTTAACTTTCCGGAATGACAGCGCAGGGATTGAATGGCCTAATGGTTAGTTACCCTAGGACTAGTTACCCAAGGTCACCGGTTCCAGTCTTGGTGCTGGCAGGAGTTGTAGATGGGAGGGAACAAAAGAACAGTGCTCTCCTCCACCCTCAATACGCATGGCTGGATTGCCCTTGACCAAGGCACTGAACCCCCAGTCGCTCCCCGGGTGCTGGATTTATAGCTGCCCACTGCTCCAGATGTGTGTTCCCTTCTCACTGCTGTGTGTGTGCACTTGGATGTGTTAAATGCAGAGCACCAATTCTGAGTATGGGTTACCATACTTGGCAAATGTCACAACTTTTTTTTGTATATATATATTAGTCACAATGCTGTCTGGTTATCTCAGTTTCAGCAAGAAAAGGTTTTAAACAAACATGATTAATTGTGTGTCTCCGAGCAGCACTGTGTATTCTGTTACTTAATGAACCTGTTTTTAAAGAAATCATTTGGGTCAATGGTTCAGTGACCCATTCATAACGACAATCACTAGCTGTTTCTAAAGGAATCAGCAGTTTTGAATACTGCTGCTTAATTACTCATTAAGAAAGAGACTTGCCTCCACCTACTGGCGTTGTATGGCTACTGTATGGTTAATATTAATGAAAGTGAAAGTGACATGACATTCAGCCAAGTATGGTGACCCATACTCAGAATTTGTGCTCTGCATTTAACCCATCCGAAATGCACACACACAGAGCAGTGAACACACACACACACACTGTGAGCACACACCCGGAGCAGTGGGCAGCCATTTATGCTGCGGCGCCCAGGGAGCAGTTGGGGGTTCGATGCCTTGCTCAAGGGCACCTAAGTCGTGGTATTGAGGGTGGAGAGAGAACTGTACATGCACTCCCCCCACCCACAATTCCTGCCGGCCCGGGACTCGAACTCACAACCTTTCGATTGGGAGTCCGACTCTCTAACCATTAGGCCACGACTTCCCCTGTAATGTAACAAATGTAATGCGAACAAGGGTTAAAAGAAAAGTTAATACGGCCCGCATAATGGAACATTTTCTACAATCCGACCCTCAACCTAAAATGAGTTTGAGACCCCTGTTGTAAAGAGACACCAAAACTTAATTAAAAACATTTTGTACTTTTATTTAACTTATAATTTACAATTATTGATATGAATTATTTTTGAGTGAAACAATAAGTACTTTTCCTTGGTTGTTGCCAATTTTCAAATCGCTCAGGATTTATGGTCTTTCCACATCTTAATCCATTGACATCTTTTTTTGGGAGCTTTCATTTCTGCACCTTTAAAGAGCAAATACTATGCAAGTATTAATAAAGGTCTAACATAATGCGTCAATGTGAAAGATGTTAAATGAATGTTGTAGCAATGTGTCTGTTATTTGACAGACTATTTACAGCAATAAATGCAATGACGGCACAATTAGTGGCTGTGCCCAGTATGATTAATATGTAGTGTGTTGCATGCTAATTAAAGAGAGTTCACCCAAAAAATCATTTATTCCCCTTCAAATTGTCCATACCTGACAAACGTGTTGAGTTTGATTAACAGCATTCATCAAAGTGTCGTCTTTTGAGATCTGCATAAAATCAAAAGTCAGAGGTTTGGTAAAACATAAATGACAGAATTCTGGTTAACTATACATTGAAATAAATTAATAAACACTTTTCACCAGTCATCACTATGCAGAAATACAACATTGAACACTGCAATAAAATGCTTGAAAAATATACATTAAGTACATCCAAAGCTTGCTGTTGATCAGGTCTCTTCAGTTAATATTACCATCAGTTACTGCAGAAAATAACATGGTGAAATGGTCAATGTAGACATTTTATTTACTTTCTCATTGGCTCTAATGCTCCTTGCCAGTTCAGTCAGAAGTATAATAAAGATGATGTTCACTGTCTTGGACTCCATGCACTTCTCTGTGTTCAAAGGTGTCTGAGTAACGTCTGCCATTCCATCAGTGATGACACTTTTTTTTGTCGCCGGCATTAGTCTGCCAGTTATCAAAAAAGGCAGCTGCTATTTACACTAAGTGCAAATGTCTATAGATTATTTTTATACTATGTTAAAATAGCAGGATTTTCTGCTATTTATACTACTTAAGGCAAACAGTGGCAATTATCTGCATCTCAGTTTTGTAGTACATTATAAAACAGTATGCAATAATAACTTATTGAGTATAATTTAATGGATCCCACCTTATTGGCACAATAAAGTCCTCCCTTGAAAATAAATGCTTTTCTGGTGTGATTTGAAATTTGAAAAATGAGGAAAACATTTCACCAAAAGGCGGATTCCAACCCGGGTCGATCACGTCAAAATATACGATACATGCTTTACCTTCTGCGCCTCCGAAGCTGATTGTTTGATAATGTCTTTTATTGTATATTTATTTTAATGTCTTGTAATGTTGACTATCCGAAAATAACACGTTTGGTGGGCAATATGTATGTTTGAATGAATAATAAACAACTGATAAAATTATCCACACCATAAATATAGTATTAACACACTTTGATGCAATAAATAGGGTATGGTTTAAAAATGAGCATCCCTCCAAAAACATCTACATTTCTCTCTCTTTTCAAGTGTTAGAGTATATAATTAGTTGTATTTCTACAATTGTATTTAGTTATTATAGCACAATTCTATAATAAGGGGGTTGAGCCCCTGGACCTCACTAATTTTCAAAGCCTGGCTATGGCCATGCTCTCCCCTACTTTAAGAAATATGGGGAAAACAACGTTTGCTTGTTGCAACTGCATTTAAAAAATAAGAATGTGTAAGCTAAAAATACAAACAGACCTTTCTCTTTGTACATGCTTGACCATCGTCATCCTCCTCTTCCTCATATTCGGACTGTAGTGTTGCTCATCAGTTTTCTTTAGCGTATAAACTTTAGACCCACACAACAATACTTAGATCAAAGATGAAAAAGATAGCGGTAATTTATTTTTAACTTACTTTGACGAGTGGGGCGGGGCCGAGGGACATGGGAGCGAGGCCGGGGGAGTGATTGGAGATGAATTACACCTGTTCGACCCACCGGTCTCGAGGCCCATGTCCCTCGGCCCCGCCCCACTCGTCACACTTACGTTTCGCACAAAGCAAGCAGGCCGTGTTCGCAGCTTCACACTTGAGGTGAACTTTGCGAGTTCCTTTATGAGCTTATGAGCGCACGCGCTAGAAAAATACTAAAAATAAATCCTCAACCATGCTTACCAGCAGGCGGCAAGGAAGTCGACCGGAAGTTGAAGTCGGCCGCGAGCTGCCATCTTGTAGCAGAACTTCACTTGCGTTAGCATCCCATTGACTTTGCATTCATTTTGGCGTCACTTTGACAGCGAATAACTTTACATCTGATGCATTTAAAGACTCCATTTGTCCATTATTTATTTCTAAAGATACACGACAATGTATAAAGGGCTCCATTATCTTCTATGTTACATTATGGCCCCGTAGAAACAGTTTTTGTAAAAAAAAAAAGGCTAACGATTGCATCATAACCACTCGACTCTCCATCGCACAGTAGAGAAATCACCGTACAGACAGGAGGAGAAGCTCGCAGGCAATTAACTTAATATGGCATACTGGCGTTACATTTTAAAATACTATACAAAATAATTAATCAGAATACTTACTCCTTCTCACTCACACCAAAGAACTCCCCGCTCAAGCTCGCCGTCTCTGCAAGATTAACGATGGCAGTTTGCACGCACAGCCACTTAGAAGATTTACATCTGTCCGACAGGTTGCTGACGTCATCAAGCTTAGTTTGAGTCTGCGCGTCAGAAACGGAAGTGCTAAAAAACGCTAAAAATGGGCTTCACTTGTCTCAATTGAGTACCAATGGGGTCGCTGTGTCCATTTCTTTTACTGTCTATGCTTACCAGAAGTGTTTTACGGAAATGATATGGCGTTATATTTTAGTCAAAAGTTATGAGCATGTAAGACGTGCTCACGAGCACATTATGTTATTTCACACGCGCAAAAATGAACCTTCTGCTGGCATGATAAAAGTACTCGCGCACAAATTCAACAACCGAGAGGTGTACAAGTAGCTGCGAGCGAGCGCCTGGCATACTCTCATAGGTTAACTCTGCTTGTACAATGGAATCCTGCTTGCGCGCAGCGGGCTTCTGCTTGCAGAGTGCTGTTTTGCTCGCGCACTGGATTTCTGCTTGCGAGGGGCGATAGGGGTATGTGACGAGTGGGGCGGGGCCGAGGGACGTGGGAGCGAGGCCGGTGGAGTGATTGGAGATGAACTACACCTGTTCGACACACCGGTCTCGAGGCCCACGGAGGAGATGGAAGGATATAAAACTGGAGCGACGACAGTGAAGGACGAGAGAGGACCAGGCCTGGGCTTTTAGTTGTGTTTTGGTTTTTATTTGAGCGCACCAGTCGTCCGTGAGGGGCTGGTGCGCTGTTTTGTGTTTATTTTGTATTATTAAAATGTCAATTTGATTGTCCGCCGGTCAGAGGTGGAAAGAGTACAAAAATATTCTACTCAAGTAAAAGTACCATTACATTAATGAAATTTTACTTAAGTACAAGTAAAAGTACCAGTCTAAAAAATCCACTCAAGTAAAAGTAAAAAGTAGCTCATTTAAAATTTACTCAGAGTAAAAATTACTTAGTTACATTTTAACAGTGGGAGGGAGTCAAAATGGGACAGACCAAGGGTGTCAAACTCAGTTCCTGGAGGGCCACAGTCCTGCACAGTTTAGATTTAACCCTAATTAAACACACCTGATCCAGCTAATCTAATCATTTAGGTTTATTTGAAAACTACATGATATGTGTGCTGGAGCAGGGTTAGAACTAAACTCTGCAGGGCTATGGCCATCCAGGAACTGAGTTTGACACCCCTGGGATAGGTCTATTAATCTCAAACTAGTTGTTTTTAATTAAAGGAATCAGTTATTTAGAATAATAAAACATTTGGGCTGTTATCTGGCAAATCAGTATCAACAAACTCATCTTTTCAATACAGAGGAAATGCAAAAGCTTCATCGGACGTGGCATTTAGATGTATTACACTGTTTAGTGCAGGACAAGAATGCATTTAACCTGCAGTTACAAATGCATGAATAATGTTTTGATATGCCAGACATAAAATGTTGAATACTCATTTGAAATTATAAAAACTTAATTATAAAAAAAAAAAAATCAAAAGATACTTTAAATGTGAAATTAAAATGGCCAGTATGTGTCAGCAAGTCACTGTTAATGAGTGAGTCATTGCGATTGAACCAAATCATTTAAACGGTTGATTCATTCAGAAACGAAACACTGTCATGTTGCTCAGAGATGCAAAATTTTGCTTTGGTGGCTGTGTTTGGAATAAATTTTTGTTGTAGAAATAGAGCAAAAACAATGGCAATATGGTGTCTAAAACGCAAGTCTCTTAGTTTACTGTCCTGTTGTAAAAAAAAAAAATATATATATATATATATATATATATATATATATATATATATATATATATCAGTGGCGGCTGCTGGTCTTTCAAAGAGGGGAAGCTCATTTTCGGCCTACATTATAACCCTCTGATGGTCTTCATTTGTAGTGACACTCGGGGTCTTTTTGACCCCAGACAATAACATTTCATTTTGTAATAGTAAAATATTTAAATTTTTTACAAATATAATTTTACTCTGTTCATTTATGTTTTTACTAAACTTTGTACAGTTTTTGGAGGATTTAAATCTTTTACATTTCTATAAATAAATAAATATTTATTTAAATAGGCTTTTTTTTTTTTACAAAAAAAGAAAAAAGCATTTCAGGTAAAATTCACTTCATAAAAGACCCAGATTTCTAACTTTCATACATGGGGATACCATGGATAATTTTATAAGGTTTAATGTAAGATTTTTGCCCATTTTTGGGGAAATTCAGTTAAAAAATTGTAATAAATCACTTTAACCACTAGATGGCTATAGTGTGTGTGTGTGTGTGTGTGTGTGTGTGTGTGTGTGTGTGTGTGTGCGCGCGCAGATTTTCAATCTGTCTTAGTTACCAATTTAATTTTGTGGTGGTTCTGCATTTTACAAATATCAAGAAATATTGCCGCAGTTTGTCTTTCGAATACACTTGAGAAATCCGCGATCATGGGACTGAGCGTGAAACAGCTTCACCGACTTCTTATGGTGCAGACCGCTGTCAGTCAAAAGGAGATCGACAGATCCTCCAATCATCACGCGGAAGCCCAGTCTTCATTCACCTCCAGAGACGCTGAGCGTCCGTTGGCGGGACATAATCGCAGCATTTATCCAATGACCGTCTAGCTTCGGAGCACTGAAAAAAACTGTTCAAAGCAGCCCCATCGAAGTCAATGGACGCTCGGCTTCAACAGGGAAATGCACTGTGACGCTACGGGAATGTATGAGAAGAAAATCGAGTCAGCCGACATGTAGCTGATTAACACAATACATAATACACAATAGTACATATTTGACCGTTGGGTTTTTTTTTTTTTACAATAGAGGGGAAGCTGAGCTTCCCTTACAGTCTTAAAGAAATCCCCACTGATCTAACTATATATATATATATATATATATATATATATATATATATATATATATATATATATATATATATGTGTGTGTGTGTGTGTGTGTGTGTGTGTGTGTGTGTGTGTGTGTGTGTGTGTGTGTGTGATTATGATTTTTAGAGGACAAGACAGCATTCTTTGTGTGATTTTGATTCTAAATGATTTTGATTGATTTCATTCTAAATGCATTTCAACAGACTGAATCACACAGTGAAAGAACACTCTAAATGCGCGCGTACATCATTAAAACAACAATTATGATATTATCGCAGACAATATATATCGCACACTCCGCACCAGTCTTTTTGGCTAATTTGTGCAAAACCTCTTGCTAAAATGTCAAAGCATCATTTTAACCACCAATGCAATGACGCAATTATTTAGCTCACCTCTATATGCTTACGTGGGGTTGATGTCTAGTCGAGATTTTATAAACTGCTAGTTTGGTCTCCCTAGGCAAGCACAGCATAATAGAGCATACATATGGCCAGGGGTTCACTTCATTTCCTTGAGTTCAACTTCAGAATATGACGGGGTTTCGTTTTCAGCGGTGTCTGCACCACCACTAACGCCTGTTTTGTCCGTCTGCATCTTTCTTGTGATTTTAGCGCCAGTTTGCCCTCCTGCCCATTATTTACTGACATAGCTTCCAGGGAGCGATTTTTTTTTTTTTACTCAGTAATTAATGTGTTTTAAAATGTAGCGAAGTACAATACTTCAAACAAAATATACTTAAGTAAAAGTAAAATTACAGATTAAAAAAAATACTTTAAAAAGTAGAAGTACACAAAAAAGCTACTCAATTACAGTAACGCGAGTAAATGTAATTCGTTACTTTCCACCTCTGCCGCCGGTTCCCGCCTCCTTCTTCCGGATGAATACAAAGTTTTAATGCATTAGAAAAGAACATAATATGTTATCCAATAATAACGTCAAATACATAAATGAAATCCACCATATTCAGTAATGTTAAATCAGTTATGTAGATAATGGGGGAACAGGATTCGGAAGTACATATGTTGCAGCAGGTGCCGGTGGTGAATTAATTTGAATTCATTCAAATCAATAATATAATTCATGCATTACATGTGATCTTACCACACTACTTCATCTCTGTGATTAAAAGCTAGATCTCCTCTGTGCATCTGGAGGTTCTTTACTTCCGTCATGACGAGAATTAAATAATTTAATGCACAGTTAGCCGTAGATTACATAAATGACAACAAAATTAGTCAAATTTTGTATTGTTCGAGTTAACAGTTGTTGTTGTTTTTGTTTTTTTTATTTATTTTTTTTTTTTTGTGAAAAT
The DNA here is from genome assembly GCF_963082965.1 of Carassius carassius. Classification (NCBI taxonomy): domain Eukaryota; kingdom Metazoa; phylum Chordata; class Actinopteri; order Cypriniformes; family Cyprinidae; genus Carassius; species Carassius carassius. Next base: position 23,985,165 of record NC_081761.1, read on the forward strand.
ACCCTTCAACATCAAAAATCCATCACTAATTACTTTTAGTCTTTACAGTCAACACTGGCTAGCTGTGCCTCTGGAAGTGATTGCATAATTTGCACGCTGACACCAAAGCATACATTTCCCTTCATGATGAGTCTGCATGATTTTTACGTTTCATGTCAACACCCCACACCCAGTGTCATATTTTCTTTCATTTTTCAGTGTGATAACATATTTATTTTTTTAAATAGCAGGTGTAATTAGAATGATCATCAATGAATATATTCAATATATATATATATATATTTTTCATACACACAGTTATATACAGGACACAACTTGCAGTGAAATCAATTTTTCCATTGAACTCTATTGATGGATGGAATGATGGAACTTGTAACCATAGGTGCTTTTGGGAAAAACACCTCTGGTCAGCTACTTAGACTTTGCATATTGCACTTTGCCTTTGTGGCCCAGTGGGAAATATTTCAGTCTTTCCCTTCGAGCACTCATGCATTTTCTGTCGTCCATTATAAAAATATATATATATATATATATATACACACACAGTACAGACCGAAAGTTTGGAAACATCAAGCTCATCAAGCCTGCATTTATTTGATCAAAAATACAGAAAAAAATTTAATATTGTGATATATTATTACAATTTAAAATAATTGTTTTTAAATTTATTATACTTAAAATTATCATTTATTTCAGTGATGCAAAGCTGAAATTTTAGGATCATTATCACATAATCCTTTAGAAATCATTCTAATATGATGATTCATTATCAAAGTTGGAAACAGTTCTGCTGCTTAATATTTTTTCAGAACATGTGATACTTTTTTAGGATAATTTGATGAATAAAAAGTAAAAAAAAAAAGAAGCTATGTTTTTCAAATATAAATATTTTGTAATAACAATATACTACTGGTCAGTAATTTGGGGTCAGTAATTTTTTTTCTTTCTTGTTTTTAAATAAAATAAATACTTTTATTCAGCAAGGATGTGTTAAAGTGATAGTAAAGAAAATATATTATTAGAACATATATTATTAGATTTTTATTATTTTGAATAAATGCAGTTCTTTTTAACCTTTTATTCATCAAATATATTAGACAGCAGAACTGTTTCCAACACTCATAATAAATCAGAATATTAAAATGATTTCTAAATGATCATGTGATAGACTGGATGTTACATGTGACACTGAAGGCTGGAGTAATGATGCTGAAAATTCAACTTTGCATCACAGGAATAAATAATTTTTATAAAGTATATCCAAATAGAAAACTATTATTTTAAGTTGTAATATTTCAGTTTTTTCTGTATTTTTTATCAAATAAATGCAGGCTTGATGAGCAGAAGAAACTTCTTTCAAAAACATTAAAAATAGTAATGTTTCCAAACCTATGGTCTGTACTGTATATATATACAGTTCCCATTCAAAATCATCTTCATCGTGGCCAGTCTTCTGTTGAGAAAGAAAAAAGAAAGAAAGAAAGAAAATGAATGAATGAATGAACAAGAATTCAAGCTCCCTACATTTATTCTCTTTCGACCATATATATTTTTAGATCTTGATTGTGAATTATTATTATTATTATTATGTCATATGATGCGATTTAAAAAAAATTCTTTCTCTTTGGAGTGTCACAAGCTTTTAGTGCATAAAGAAGATCTGTAAAGTTGCAAAGACTAAATTCTCAAACCCAAAGACATATTCTTTCTAAAAGTTAAGACTCATCCAGGTTCCTCGTTTGTAATTGGTTTTATTGTTTTTTTCTCATTGCGCCAGGGCACGCTATCACAGTATGTAAAGGGGCGCAACATTCGCTACACCTCGCTTTTCATACTGTACATTTTTATTTCTCCTATATGCACAAAATAATGTTATTTTTAGCAATGACCCTTTTGATTTTAAAAAACCTTTTAATTGATCCTTTTTTAATTTTAATTATTCTGTTTATTTATGTTAACACAGTGAGCAATTATTGTGTAATTGTTTAATTTACTGCATGTGAACTGCATCTGTATCCCTCATTACCTTCTTGTTCAGTTGCAGAGGAAGTTGAGCTTCTCGTCACAGTCTCTGTTCTCCCATCTGTCAGTTTTAGTGTTACGGGCTCCACAACGACAGGGCTTAGTTGGGCACTCTGGCAGTGAAGTCTGAATCCCCATAGGCTCATTGTTGATCCAGAACCACTGACCAACCAGGTAACGCAGGCCTGTCCACACACTTTCTGTCTGAGATTCTCTTGTCTCATTTTTTGTCAGCTGTAATTGTCTCTCAGTGGTGATGCTGGCCAGATCAGTGTGGTGAGTCTTGCAGTACTGCAGCGCTTCCTCCCATGTCATCTTCTCTTTCACCAGGATGAATTTGGTTTTAAAACAGAAGAAAGGCAACAAATAATTACAGTAATAATCATTCCACTTGTTGTTAGTTGCGACACAGTACTGACTTCCATTCACATTATTAGGCTGGCCATTGTCCCAGTAAGTGAAGGAAACTGAAATTCCATCAGACCACAGCCAGTTGCTATTGTGTTGTATGTGCCTGTAGAGCCCAATCCATTTTAAATTTTGGTTTCCTCTTGACAGCTGTAAAAGCATGTCTTGTTCTTCTTGACTTGTGATGGTTGGCAAATCTTCATAATATGTCCGGCAGTAATTCTGAGCATCAGTCCAGTTCTTTGGTATACTCAAATAGGTATGCTCTCTTATCAAAGCTTTAGTCAGTCCACAGATGACAATCAGGAGGATGATGGATGCTTTCATCTTTCTGTTGAGGATCAGTACTGGAATGAGTGCAGTGAGTTCAGCAAGTATATCACGTGTAATCTGCATATGCAAATAAAATTCAGTCAGGCCAAACACCCAGACAAACTAATTTTCATTCATGAAAATTTCACCAAGTTTTTATGTCAGTGTCAAAAATCAAAGTCTGCTTTATTGTCAGTTCTTCAACATGTACAGAACACTCAAACACAGAATAAAAATGATGCTGCTCTCAGACTCTTGGTGTATACAGATAACACAGTAGATAAACAGTAGAGCAAAGAAATACAGATAGATACAGATTAAATATAATCTATACAAATAGGGGCATGATGTATAATGTATACAAATAGGGGCATGATGTAAAAAATAAATAAAATAAAAATAAAGTTAAATAAAGCAGCACAAGGCACATGACAGATAGAGTGCAAACAAGTGAAGTAAACAAACAGTGCAGATAAAATTAATTTAGACCAATAGAGCTTATTCAGTCTGATTAAAGTGAAAAAAAAGCTCAGAGAGCAGTTCTTTATTTAAACTAAGTGAAGAGGTAGTTGAGTGAGTGATCAGACCAATGCTGCACAAAGTCTGGTGCAGATCACAATTTGTTAGTGGGAGGGGGGAATGGAGGAACCTGGGGATGTGGGAGGTAGTTCAGCTTCTTGACAGCCTGAAGCTGTTCTTCAGTCTGCTGGCAGCAGACTGAAGACGCTGTGTGTCGGAGCATGTTGAGTGTGCACTCTCCTGAAATCAACAACAATCCCCTTTGTCTTCTCCACATTAAGAGAGAGAGTGTTTGATTGTTGTCACTGCACCACCCGCCAGGCAGCTCACGTCGCTCCTGTAGTTTGTCTCTCTGTTGTTAATGAGACCCACTACAGTTGTCATCTGTAAACTTAATGAAGAGGTTGGAGTTGTGTAACGGTGTGCAGTCGTGGGTCAGCAGAGTGAAGAGGAGGGGGCTCAGCACACATCCTTGGGGGTCCCCAGTGTTCGGTGTGATGGTACTGGATGTGTTGCTGCCGACCCATATTGCCTGAAGTCAGTCAGAAAGTTCAACAACCAGTTGCACTTATGTCTCTACAGCCCTACTTCATGCAAGCACATTTGGCTGAAAACATTTATTCTCTTCAAATTTTTGTTGATAAAAGAATAAGCCACAGATCAACAATATATAAACCAATGTACATTAACCACTGTTTACAACTTATTCAGGCTATAAATATATATTTGGTTAAATTCCGGTTGCGAAATCGGATGACCAAAATTCTATTTAAATGTTTATTTAATGTTCATTTTTAATTTAGTATACAATACCAACGTCATCTGACATTGATATTTGTGTTTTTTAGGTTCAGTAACTAAAATCCAACATTAAGTTAACGTCTTATACACATCAACCCGATTTTCATTCTTAACCAAAATGCAATGTCTCAACCAAAATGTCCAATGTCAACCTGATGTTATATTGGCATATACCTGTGCTTGCTGGGTAAACAAACAATAACATGTGCAATTATTAAAGAACAGAATTGCACAATAATAAGATGAAATATTCCTCAAAAAGCCTGTTGTATCATAGTTCATCACCATGATTAAATTGTATTGAATATGAATATATTAAATAAACGTATTGATTTATTAGACATCCTAGATCTACTGCTGTAGAACTGCCATTGTTTCAGAAGAAGTCAGCATCTCCTGCCTGCTCACACAGAATAAATGTAAATGATTTACATCCTTCTAATCATAAGCTGTTCTACTTATAGTTCATAGTACAGTCCTGAGTGTGATTTTTGTCTTCATATTGTCATCTGGTTTTGATATGCATTTTTTTCAATGGTTTATTGACTCATTTTTGAGGCTTTGCATTACAACATAATGCTAACTTCACACAGTATGTAGGGCCAATATTATTTGTTATTCTGCTCCAGAACAATACACAAGTCGTATCAATTTTCCACTTTCTGCAAAATGCAGGTCACAGTGAGTAAACCACTCAGTTCATTTTAGCCACACTCCTCAAAATCCTCTGGTTTTAGGATTTCCGTGGCTCACCAGACATAACCCTGAAATCTCTTGTAGCAAGATATCCCCATTGGCTGCCAATACCAATGTCTCTTTTGTCAAAACCCCTCTAACGCTGCGTTTCTATTTATTAGAAGTTAGTTGAGACATATTAGTAATATTACTTGTAGCATTACCAGTGTTGAATCATTGTCAATTATTGAAAACCAATTAACTGATTTCAATTGTGTTCCTCCAGCAGTTTATAATTTGCAACATTAAGCTTATTATAATGAGATGTTGGGCACAATTTCATGGGAAATGTCTGTTTGATGTTGTTTGTTTTTGCGTGGTCAGCTACCTAGAATTTTAACATGGGGAATCTATTGGGGGTATTCCAGAAAGCAGGTTACGTCACAAACCTAGGTATGTTTAAGGGCAAGTAAGTGGATAAACTCAGCTTTCGGTTTAACTAGGTAACTTGTATGTAACTATGTAAGTAGCCATAGAAACTAATTCTTTGAACATAACCCGATCCAGAGTACAGTCATGGCCAAAAGTTTTGGCAGTGACATAAATTTTGTTTCGCAAACTTTATGCTTAAACTTTTGTGGTGTTCATTCACATTTCTTTCTAGATTATTGTGTGTGTGTGTGTGTGTGTGTGTGTGTGTGTGTGTGTGTGTGTGTGTGTGTATATATATATATATATATATATATATATATATATATATACTGTATGTGTGTGTGTGTGTGTGTGTGTGTGTGTGTGTGTGTGTGTGTGTGTGTGTGTGTGTGCTAAGTGCTCAGATGCATTTGAAATTATGAAAAAGCTTAATTGGCTGAAAATGTAAATTAAAAATAATAATAATAAATAAATGTCACTGTTTTTTGATCCTGTCACAAAATGACCAGCTAACATGAATTGACTTTCATAGCAACACATGTGATAGTGTGAATGAGTACCAGTCAGGCTAAATGAAGAGCTCCCAATCACTGTGTTCTTGATAGCAAATGGTTACCTCCAAAGAAATACGTGTAGCCATCATCACTTTGCATCAAAATGGCCTCACATGCAAGGAAACTGCTAAAAAGAATATTGCACATGAAATAACAATTTACCAGATCATCAAGAACTTCAAGAAGAGAGGTTTGACTGCAGTGAAAAAGTCATCAGGATGTCCCAGAGTGTCCAGCAAGCACGAGGACCTTCTGAGCTTGCTCAGGAATGGCAGCAGGTTGGTGTGAGAGCATCTGCACGCACAGTGAGGCCAAGACTTTTGGACAACAGCCTGGTGTCAATAAGGGCAGCAAAGAAGCCACTTCTTTCCAAGAAAAACATCAAGGACATACTGAAATTGTGCAGGAAGTTCAAGGATTGGACAACAGAAGACATGGAAAAATATTATCTCTGATGACGCTCCCTTGATGACTGTTTTGGGCATTTGGAAAAAAAAAATTCAGAGAAGAAAAGGTGAACGCTACAATTAGTCCTGTGACGTGCCAACAGTGAAGCATCCTGAGATCTTCCATTTGTGGGTTTGCTTTCCAACCGAAGGAATGTGGGCTCTCTAATAATTATGCCCCAAAACTCTGCCATGAATAAAGAATGGTACCAAAACGTCCTGCAAGAGCAACTTCTCCCAACAATCCATGAGCAATTTGGTGATGACCCCTGGATTTTCCAGCATGATGGAGCGCCAGGTCACAAAGCAAGAGTGATAAAGAAGTGACTCGAAGATCATTACATTGAAATTTTGGATCTCTGGCCAGGCAATTCCCCGGATCTCAGTCGCGTGTGTATAGATGTGTTATTTTTCATAGTAAATTGAACAAAATAAGAAAAAAGCAGCATAGCGTGCTTTTTCTTAGTGTCCATAGTAGTCTCGCATAACCAGACCTTCAAACTGAAGATCTGGAATCTATAGCAGCTTTCATTGGTCAAGGCCTGTCCATGTTTGACTGACATATCAAACTACCAATCACAGTTCATTTCATTCATCGCCACGTTTTGAGGCATGGAAATGTTTCCACAATAACAGACCGTTGTGTAAAACTTTCAAACATATTTTAAAGATTCTATGCCACAAACGTTACATATTTCACATACTTTTGAAAATCCAGCATTGAGTTGATCATGATAAGCACTCGTTTTCACAGTTAATGCAGAAAATTAAAGAACGTGACACACACGTCTAGCGGAAATCCTGAAGAATTGAACCAATCCGATGAGGACTTCGACACTCCTGAAGCGTTTCCACTTTTGTGTGCCATATGCAGAAGACGTTCAGTGGGAGGGACGTCCATAGTGACTTGTCGATTCATTGCTCTGTTGATAATGTAACCAGGAACATGCTCTGGATTTGAATGAACTTACTCCCAGACGCTATTTTGGAACCAATATACCTTAAGTAAGCAAGGTTTGGGTATATTCAACTGACTTCAGGGTTCAGCTGATGGTAAGGTAACAATGCTTTCTGGAATACACCCCTGCTGTCAAAACCAAGAAACCTGCAATCAAAAAAGTGAAAGTGACAAAACCTGTGCTAAAACAAGTTAATATCAGTTTATCTTTAGATATGGCGAGATATGGTATTAAAGACCGACACAGAATTGGCTTTTTCTGCTGAATAGGTAAGACATTTCAGTGACTTAATAGGTAGCTAGCTAACATTAGTACATTTTTTCACTTGATTCACCTGCCAAGGATGGAGACATGAAGCTCAAAGGGGAGCTCAAAGGCACCACAGCTAAAACTCATGTCAATTCTGGGGCCCATCCCTCGATTCTGTAAACCCAGACAAATTCAATTTGCCGTCAAGCCCTTGGTGGATCATGAGCTCCAGTGACTGATAGAGGAGAAAATAATCGAACCAGTGAAATTTGTAGATTGGGCAGCTCCCATAGTGCCTGTTAAGTATTTTTTTTACAACTATTTACAAAATGGCTTAGGTTAAACATCAGTAAAACAACATCAATTTTTAGCCTAGCCCCACAAACCCACGGCAAACTGCCTCCATGTATTCAGAACTGCCAGGCTAGTCTGCAGATTCAGGAAACAATTCTCCATAAAATGCATCACACAGGCTCACACACCGCAGGCATGAATGAGGAGTGGCCGGCGGGTTAGAGAATGGCGTGGCCGGCTGATTTGCAAAAGGACACATGTAATTGTGATGTTATTAGTACTTTAGTTTAAGAACTACATTACCCAGCATGCCACACGAGGCGGGGCATGCGCGGAAGCGGTAATGTAGATGGTGGCACGGAGTTGTGGATAGAGTGAGATGTTCAATCACGTCTCGTCTGCTTATTATATGATTAAGCAAATAACACATGGTGTCAGAAGTGGCCGTGAGCAGTTACGGAGAGAAGAATTACCACGGATGAGTCACGGAAAAAGGGAAAATAGGACGGAAAAATTCCCGGTCGCGTGAGTGTAAAGGGTTAATAATGCAACATGCTAACCGAGTTTGCTATGGCGTGTGATGTCTACAAGTGGCAGTGAAAGTGAAGCGGGGGACGAGGGACAGATCGAACAAGTAGAAGAGGATTTTCTGCCCGAATCGGAGGACAACCAGCAACAGGAGAGAGCTGAGGAAGTCCTGGTACCCCTACGTGCAGTAATGGAGAGGCTAAGTTCACCCACTTCCATGCAACTGACTGGTAATCTTGCTGATAATTGGAAGCGTTTTAAACAAAGATTTAATATATATTTAGCAGCAAGCAGAGCAGGGGGTGATGATGAAAAATTGAAAGCTCACATCCTTTTGCATGTTATGGGAGAAGATGCTTTGGATATATATAATAGCTTTCAGCTGGAATAAGCTAATCTGACTTTAGCAGAGCTAATTGCAAAGTTTGAAGAGTACTTTGTGCCTAGTCAGAACGTGACATTTGAGAGGTACAAGTTTTTCACCCATGACCAGAAGCAAGGAGTACCTTTTGATCAGTACTTAGCAGAGCTTCACACACTAAGCAAAACATGTGAATTTGGCACCCTGAGAGATTCACTAGTAAGAGATAGGATCGTTTGTAGCACAGTGGACAATACACTCAGAGAAAGACTGCTCAGAGAGACTGGACTTACACTAGATAAGTGTGTCACATTGTGCAGAGCAGCAGAAACCACTCGAGCACAAGCAAAAGAGCTTCGGAGAGGTGAAACAACAGTGCATGCAGTAAATAAAGAATGGAAGAAAAAGAAAACATTTACCAAACAAAAAGATCAAAAAGAGAAATCTGCAGAGTTCAAATGTGGTAAATGTGGAGGCAGCCACAAGCCAAAATCATGTCCTGCATTTGGAAAATCCTGTAACAACTGTGGAAAGAGCAATCACTACGCAAGATGTTGCAAACCAGCTTCTAAGCGGAAAGTCTACGCAGTTGATGAGGAAGAGGAGGATGATGAGGAGTTCATTGTGGACGTGGTGCAGGCTCGTACAACTGAAAAAGAGGAATGGATTGTGCCAATTGAGGTGAATGAGACATTAATACCATTCAAGTTAGATACAGGCGCCCATGTAAACCTTCTATCTTTTGAAGATTACAAAACATTGACTGTGAAAAGCAAAATTCATCCTATAAAAACAAAAGTGACAGGATACACTGGAGAACGCGTTCCTGTCAGAGGCGGATGCTTCGCAACTTTCAAACACAGAGGCCAGCAGATAAGAGCATTGCTACTGATCGTGGATACGAATGCACAACCAATCCTGGGACTCAAGGCGTGCACAAAGCTCAATCTGGTAAAAAGAGTGTTTGTAGTGACATCATCAGATACTGCAAATGATCATGACTCACTCATGGAGGAGTATAAGGACTGTTTCGAAGGACTTGGATGTCTACCAGGGGTGCACAAAATACGTGTGGATAAAAGTGTGTCTCCTGGTGTTGCTTCCTTGTAGGAAAATCCCTTTTGCATTGCGTGGAAGACTGAAAGAGGAACTAGTGCGCATGGAAAAATTAGAGGTGATCAAGAAAATAGATGAGCCAACTGAATGGGTCAGCTCGCTGGTTGTTCTGCAAAAGAAAACAGGTGCTCTGAGAACGTGCTTGGACCCAAGGGACTTAAACAGAGCAATTAAAAGAGAAAACTTTAAGTTACCAACGAGAGAAGAAATCATGGCACAGTTTGCTGGAGCTAAATGGTTCAGTAAACTAGACACTTCGTCAGGTTTCTGGCAGCTAAGGCTGGACGAGGAGAGTTCGAAGCTGTGCACATTTAACACACCTGAGGGCAGGTACAGGTTTCTTCGTCTGCCATATGGTATCTTATCAGCGCCTGAAGTCTACCAAAAGACGATTCACATGATCTTCGAGCACATACCAGGAGTAGAGACAATGATGGATGACATCATAGTCTGGGGGTCGACTCGAGAAGAACACGACGAAAGACTGAGAAAAGTGCTAGACAAGACAAGGGAAGTGAATCTGAAGCTTAACAAAGATAAATGTGAGTTTGGAGTGAAAACACTTACCTTTGTGGGAGATGTTGTCAGTGAAGAGGGGGTGAAGCCAGACCCAAGAAAAACATCAGCAATCAACAACATGGAAAGACCAAACAACAAAGATGAGGTCAGACGTTTTCTCGGTATGGTCACCTATCTGGCTAAGTTTGTCCCACAGCTGTCAGCGCAGTCAGCACCCCTAAGGAGTCTTCTTGAACAAAAGAATGAATGGATCTGGTCCCACGAGCAGGAACAATGCTTTGTCAAACTGAAAGAGATTCTGACACAGGAGCCAGTGTTAAAGTTTTATGACCCAGAGAAAAGAACAAGGATCTCAGCAGATGCGTCACAGTACGGCCTGGGAGCGGTGCTGCTGCAGCAACATGTTGAGCAGTGGCTACCTGTCGCCTATGCGTCTAGAGCCATGACAAGCGCCGAGTCCAGGTATGCTCAAATAGAGAAGGAGCTGTTAGCGAGCATGTACGCCTGTGAACGGTTTCATCAATATGTTTATGGTCAAGCTTTTGAAGTAGAAACTGACCATAAACCTCTGGTTTCCATCATGTCCAAACCACTGAATGACTGTCCTGTACGGATACAGCGCATGCTAATCAGGCTGCAAAAATATGATGTGCACATGATATATACACAAGGGAAATACATGTACACCGCTGACACCTTGTCTAGAGCAGTGGATAAGGAGGAACGTGCAGACAGCGAGAATATCGCAGAAATACAGGCATATGTGGACATGATAGGGACGTCTCTGCCGGTAACAGCTGATAGAACAGAAAAAAATACGGATAGAGACAAATGCAGATGAAACAATGAAAAAACTCAAGAGCACAGTGCAGACAGGATGACCTGAAAATAAAAAGGACTGCCCCATGGAAATTCAAGACTACTGGAACTGTAGAACAGACCTCAGCGTGGTGGATGACATAGTGTTGGAGGGGAGCAAGTTTGTAATTCCATCATCACTACGTAAACAAATGCTCCAAAAGATACATGAAGGCCACCTCGGAGAAGTCAAGTGTAAATGACGGGCGAGGGAAGTCATGTACTGGCCGAGAATAAACCAAGATATTAGCTAGACAACTTCGTCATGTGAACTTTGTCGCATTCACAGGCCAAAACAACAAGCAGAGCCGCGGATGACTCATCCAGTGCCCCGCAGACCTTACTACAAAAAGAATGGGGGTTTTTACACTCTACGTCGAGTCCAACCTATCCAAAGTCCAACGGCTTGGCAGAAAGCTCTGTGAAAACAGTAAAAAATATGATGAAAAAAGCGCAGGACAGAGATGACTTTCAGAAAAGCTTACTGATTTATAGGAGTGCATCGTTACAGAACGGACTATCACCAGCACAAATGTTGATGGGTAGACGCATTCGCTCTAACCTACCAATAAATGAGGACTTGCTTACACCCAAAAGTGCACACAAAGTCAGAAAAGTAAAAGAAGAACAAAAACTGAAACAAAATTAGCTGTATGATCGAATGGCAAAACACCCGCCAATGCTGAAACCTGGAGACATGGTGCGTCTCAGGGACATCTCTACAGGCAAGTGGAGACAAAAGGGGCAGGTGGACGAGGAAGTTGCTCCACGGTCCTATAGGATCCAGACTGAGAATGGATTGTCTCTGAGGAGGAACCGCGTGGACCTTCAACTACAGCCGAAGGAAAAGGACATTACAGCTCAGGAGATGGTTCAGCAGGACACAACTGAAACTACAGAGCTAACTGACAGTGCTCTGACAGCAGCGTCTGCATCACCAGCTGCTGCAACACCTTCCAAACTGTCGAAATCACCAGCTGCTGAAAGACAGGCTAGACCTAAGAGACATGTTCAGCCACCTAAGAGGCTGATTGAGAGTTGCTAAAGTCTCTTTAGTTTGTTTTTCTGAAAAAAAAACAAAAAAAAAAAAACGGAGTGTTGACATGTTTCTAAGTTTGTGTTATGATGCTTAGAAAGGTTGCACTTTATTGTTGTATAAATATATATATATATATATATATATATATATATATATATATATATATAGTGTTTAAGAAAAGTTGTTTCCAAGTAAATATAATTTAAGAACACTTTAACATGGCTATGTTTGCAAGGGTAAATATTATTTCTTTATAGGGGGAAAGATGTGATGTTATTAGTACATTAGTTTAAGAACTACATTACCCAGCATGCCACACGAGACGGGGCATGCGCGGAAGCAGTAATGTAGATGGTGGCACGGAGTTGTGGATATGCATGTTGTGAAGTAAAGAGAGTGAGATGTTCAATCACGTCTCGTCTGCTTATTATATGATTAAGCAAATAACACAGTAATGACCCTGGGCTTGGCTCCAAGCCGATCAGGCGATCCACGTTTAAATTGCTTATTTATCTGGATATTTATCTTCAAAACATTTGGGATAATGTAAGTACACAAGTCAGCTAAACATATAACACTGTTCTAGTTGTTTTTGGATATTATAATAACAAAAATAAAAAAATAAATCATACAAATTGTCTCTTTAAGTTTAAGAAGGAGAACCTATGTAAGCTTCAGGTTGCGTACAATGACTGTATGAAGATCCTGCTGAAAACAAAAAACAAGATGGATCAGTGCAAGTGATTTATTTTTTAAGAAGTGTACAATCATTCCCTGCTTTAAAGTGCCACATTATATATTATGAAAGGTTCATAGTCGAGATACACGATTTGTATTAATAAAATAGCTTAGCATTAAATTCCTCAACAACAAAGTGGTAAAGTCACCATTTTTGAAGTAATTAATTGTTTGTAGAAAGACATGCAGACGCAAGTAATGGATAAACATCTGTATCAAGAGCCAGGGCTAGTCTCCGCTGACCTTCCAGAGTCAGGGCTAGTCACCGCTGACCTTCCAGAGTCAGGGCTAGTCACCGATGACCTTCCAGAGTCAGGGCTAGATACCATGGACTTTCCAGAGACTAGGCTGGTCACCGTTGACCTTTCAGAGTCAAGTCAAGTCACTGGTGATTTTCAAGGACTGAGTCAAGTCACTGGTGATTTTCAAGGACTGAGTCAAGTCACTGGTGATTTTCAAGGACTGAGTCAAGTCACTGGTGATTTTCAAGGACTGAGTCAAGTCACTGGTGATTTTCAAGGACTGAGTCAAGTCACCTCTGATCTTCATGAACAAAGGCAAGTCACCATTGATCTTCATGAGCAAAGGCAAGTCACCATTGATCTTCATGAGCAAATACAAGTCACCAATGATCTTCATGAGCAAATACAAGTCACCAATGATCTTCATGAGCAGTGTCAGGCCAGCACCAATCTTCTGGAGTCCAGTAAGGACACCAGGGAATTACCAGAGTTTCGTTGTCCCGTTGGTCCAGCCGCACGGAGGTCTGCTCTGCCTTGGGGGGGCTCTGGTCCTGACCACATGGCTGTGGTGGTCTTCTGCTCCGCCCTGGGGGCCTTCCGCCCTGACCACACGGCTGTGGGAGTCTTCTGCTCCGCCCTGGAGGACTCTGGCTTTGACCACTAGGACGTGGTGGTCTTTTGCTCCGCCCTGGGGGGCTTCCGTCCTGACCTCACGGTTGTGGTGGTCTTCTGCTCCGCCCTGGTGGGCTTCCGTCCTGACCACACGGTTGTGGTGGTCTTCTGCTCCGCCCTGACCACACGGCTGTGGTGGTCTTCTGCTCCACCTGATGTCCTTCATGGACTTCTGTTTTGTGTTTCTTAGTTTCTGTTATGTTTCTGTCTGTTCCCCTCAGTGAGTCTGGCCCTCCGTCCCTCCCCCTGAACCTCCTCCGGTCCTCCTCCCTCCTGGTCTCCCTGTTTTG